>NC_079892.1:2118875-2174659 GCF_024868665.1 Triplophysa rosa | reverse complement strand
ATCCTGAAGCACCCGCAAGGTCCTCCTGCCCAAGAAGGCCCGCCTGGCTCGTCTTAAGTTTGACAATGAACATAAAAATGATTCAGAAAAGGCTTTGGCGAAAGTGCTGGCACTGCTGTGAGACCAAAATGGACTCCTGTGTTTGGAGGGAGAGAAATGCTGACTATGAGCCCAAGAACATCATGTCTACAGAGAAGCACAGTGTTGGAAACATTCTGCTTTAGGGCTTTTTCTCTGCTACAGGTATACAGGATGACTTCACCGCATTGAGGGGCTGAGGGACGGGCCCATGTACCGTAAAATCTTGGACGAGAACCTCCTCCCCTTAACTAGGTCACTGAAGATGGGTCATGGATGAGCCTTTAACATGACAAAGACGCAAAACATATTGCCAAGACAACCAAATAGTGGCTTAAGGAGAAGCACATTAAATGTCCTAGCCAGTCTCTAGACCCTAGTCCTATAGAACCTCTGTGAAGGAGGCTAAAACTCCAATTTGCTGAGCGACAGCCAAGAAACCTTAAAGATTGACAGAGGAGTGGACTAAATGTATCCGGACACATGTGCAAACCTGGTGACCAACTATCAGAAATGTCTGACCTCTGTGCTTGCCAACAAGGGTTTCTCCACAAAGTACAAAGTTATGTTTTGCTTGGGGATCAAATACTTATTTCACTGACTGAAATGCAAATCAATTTATAACCTTTATATAACATTTTTTCACAACACAACGGAATAAAGCCACAACACAACGGAATCGAGTCACAACACAACGGAATAAAGCCACAACACAACGGAATCGAGTCACAACACAACGGAATCGAGTCACAACACAACGGAATAAAGCCACAACACAACGGAATCGAGTCACAACACAACGGAAATGCTCCCGACCACTAGGGGGCATCAGCGCCGGGGATTGAACATTAATCAGTGCGCATGTAGAAGAGGCTGTTAAGTCTTTTACAACGTAAGTACATTCAACAGGTGTTTTTAATGTTAGTGTTGCTATATACTCGGATACAATTACGTATTATCCATGCATATTACCAAAATTGTTACGTACACTATTCGTCACTACCCGTTCTTGTAATTGGATTCATTGAAGTCATTGTGATTTGTGTTGTTAAGCATCCCACATGAAAAATGCTATGCAAGGTTCACTTTCCAGCAGGGTTTAGCTTCAGCTCTGATAACTCTGCTAACCACGCGCGTTCGTCTGAATGCAGCGCAGACCGGTAAGCATATGACATCATGACATAATGAAAGTAACGCGAGAGTAAGTAACCCTTACCCTATGCTTTAGACTCGATCTCGCAGTACTTTGATGTCATGAGCCGATAGGTTTGCGCAACTGCATAAAGTCGAACATGCGTATTAATAGAGCTACAGACGGGTGAGTTTGATCCGAGTTGGAGCTAAACTCTGGCTGAAAGTTGACAATCTCTAGTATAGTATTTACTGTAGTAAAATGTATTCAAATTCTTTGGTACTATAGTAAATACCGAATAAAACTACAGTTTACTACAGTAAATACTACAGAATGCATTTATTATTTACAGGGCTCGACATTACCGCTTGTCCGGGACAAGTGAATGTTTTGTATGGGCAAGTGAGAGAGAATTTTACTTGCCCGACCGGACAAGTAACTTAAAAAAAAAAATAACAACGCGACATATATGTAGAATAATAAGAATATGTGCATTAGACAGAGCTGCATATTTGTGTGAAGTGCGTTTGTCGTGGTTGTGCTTGTTTGTATGTGACAATAATCAATGGCGCACCGCACTGAGTCCATGTAACTAGATGCGGAATCCAAAAACTCAAGCGTCTTCCCGAAGACCCGTCAAAATAAAAGTCCCGTTAAATTTAACACTCAGACAAAAATACTGTACTGTACTATAGTATTTGCTATTGAAAATTGTAGTGCGCTTGTAGTAAATTGATAAACACTGTATACTATAGTAAAGTTCAAAAACACTATAGTATCTAAGAATTTTACTGCAGTTTACTATAGTAATAAATACTATAGTATACTAATTTATATGGACAAATATACCACTATTGTACAGTAAAAAAGGAAAAACACAGATTTTCACAGAAAAATTTAACTAGGAAGGAGGAGAAAACAGAACAAATATGCAAAAGCACACACGGGCCCTCAAAATTGCTACACGTGAGCCGATTGTCAGTCCAAAAAAAAATAATAGGTCCTAATTAAAGGCAGTTGATGAACGTAAATTTCTCTAAATTATTTTTTTACAGAAATTACACACGTTTGTATGCACCAATAGTAATTGAAAGTGATTCCGAAGAGTCAGATGGGAGCAGACCATATGTTCAAGAGGAAAGGTTGTAATTTATTCTCTACTCTTAACATCATGTTTGTATGTTTTAATTGTATTATTATTGTTTTACTTAATTGAAACCTCCTTTTGTTTTACAGGACGGATGCAATAACTGCTGCAGACATTTTATCAGATCTCTCATTGAAGATCATAAAGACATCTTGCAGCAGATTCAACATAAATCGAGCTAATGTTTGGGATGGAGCAGCTCGTGGTTTCAAACGTGCCTCATATGACCCCTTACACGACATGCTTGTCAAATTCACAGATGATGAAGGGACAACTGAAGATGCAGTAGACACGGGTGGTCCAAAACGTGAGTTTCTAACCCTCTTAATGGACTGTTTAAGGACCCGAAGGATCTTTGAAGGCCCAGAAAATCAGAGATTTCTCACATTTAACAGTGCAGGTGAATTGTGGACTTTTACTTTTAATACGACTTTCTACCTGCCCTATTGATAATTATCTTGTTTTATTAATTGGAAAGACAATTCTTTTACTACAGCTGCCAGAGAAGATGAATATTTTCTTGCTGGACGGATGATCGCAGTTTCTATAGTTCATGGTGGTCCAGGTCCTCGCTTCCTCTCAGAGATGCTGTACAATCACCTTACTGGGAGGATTGACTTTGATGGAACAATTGAAGATGTAACAGATGAGATCATGAAGACAGCCTTGCTCGAGGTACATTCAATGTTCAGTTATGCTTAATGTGAATAAGTAAATTGACTTTGATTTGAATAGATTTTCTGTTTATCAGTTTTACAAGTATCTCATTTGTATTAGCTTTCTAAAAATAGATCTCTATTGAATTTCTCCTTTTGGGTGTAGTTTAATAATGAAAAAAATTTCATCACTTATTCACTCTCATGTCATTGCAAACCTGTATGACTTTCTTGGTGAACAAACAACATTGGCCCCTTTAACTTCCGTATGGACACAAAACCACTAAAACTTTATACACAGTCATATACATATTTACAACCACATGAGGGTGAATAAAACTTTTTTTGGTGGAATAATCCTTAAACTCCGTTTACCCCAGATATCAGGTGCTGCATCATTAGATGAATTACACATGCTCATTGATAAGTATTCCAGCTTGCTTGAGACTGCTGGATGTTCTGAGTATCCACAAAGTGTAGAAGGCAAACAGAACATTGTAAAGGATTTCATACAGTGGTACATAATATACAGAAATCAGTACTCAATTCAGAGGTATGATTGTGGTTAATTTGAGAGCATATTATCACTATCTATACTGTCATAGAGACTTTGTGTGATGAATGCTTGTCTTCCAGATTTAGGGATGGGCTTTCGACATTGGATGTCATGAATGCCCTGGAGCAGCATCCAATTGTATTCACACCATATATGTGCTGTGGTGTTGAGAAACTCACACCTGAATCATTGGAGGCTATCTTCAAGGCTCAGCTCAGTGAAGTAGGTAGCACCAGGCGACAAGAAGAAACCAGAATACTTGGATATTGGAGAGACTATCTACTTGACACAGGAGGTAAAGGATTAAACATCACATTTTATTGTTGTACATGTACATAGTTCATAATGTTTAATGGCTTCTATTTTTTTTAGAACAAGAAGCAGGACTCTCCCTCTAGGACATCCTGATGTTTGCTACAGGACTGGATTCACTGCCTCCTTCGACAATTGTCCCTCAACCCAAACTATGCTTTGAGAGGACATCCAGCTATCCCATTTCCAGTACCTGTACCAACACAATCAAATTACCAATGTCCAAAAGTTACGAATCGTTCAAAAATGCAATGGACTTTGGCATACAAAACTCACCTGGTTTTGGATTGCAGTGAGTAGTAATGGTAACTGGTTTGTTTGTTTAAAGAAAGTTTGAAAACTTACCCGACTTTAAATTTCAGCCATGTTCTTCAAGGTTATGTAATTTTCCACACCAGTTTCCCAGTTCAGAGGTGTAGTCAAATTGCCTTGTGTATGTAAATCTTTAAAGTTTGCCTGAAGCTGGTGTGTTCAGCCAGAAACTGGTCCAGGTCGTCCTGTGAGATAGGGAATCCACAATCTGTTCCATTAAACCTTTGGGGTAAATCATAATTTTTTTTAACATTATATTAATCGTTCAAGTTGACGTGCAGCAACAAAATTTGATACAAAGTGCAGCATTTTGTATGCAATAAAGGTTATCTTGAATTTAACCATGTATTTGCATTTGTTTTGTTCTATCCCTGCAGCACAGTTGAGTAGCAATCTCAGTTTTACAAATAAATAGGAACTTGAGAAAAGAAAAAAATGCAGTAAATGACTGCAACTAACATTCTGCATAAAAAGTATCATGGCTTTGAAACAATACAGTATGAGGGTGAGTATTCGTGTCTTTAACAATTCTATTACAAACACTAATATATAATACTAGTCATAATATACACCAACCTGTGTGGAAGAATGTACATTGCATCTGGTTTCCCAGAAGGACAGCGAGATTGTTTAACTGCCCTAATGGTGTGTGTGTTCCAAATTTCTTTGGTTTCATCAGCTCCTTCTGTAGCATGCCCAAAAAAACAAAACGCACCAAGCATATGTGCTCATGACTGCCATTAAAAAGTTGTCTCCCTTTCAGGTCATTCAAAAGATCCATCCAGAACTGAGTCCTGCATAATTAAACCAACAATAATATAAACATGCTTTAGGGAATAAAGTAAAGAACATGTTTAAGTCTTTTAAGTGGAAAGTTAAGCAAAAACTGAAAAGATACAAATATTAAATGACTGTGTGACCATACTGTACCTTTGTTTTCTGAAATATGACCACCAGCTTTCAATTCTTTGGTTGGTAGTTGATGAACCATACACGTGACTTGCAGCCCCTGCAAGATCATCTTGGTGGTTTGATCTCAGAATGCAGTGGATTGCAGCCATTACTCCATTTTCAGTGCCACAGTCTGTGCGAAGAAGCTTTGGTATGACCCCAAATTCAGTGGCACACTGCAGGTAATGATTAGCTATAACTTCTGGGTTGTTATTGCTGGCTCCACAGACCAACCACATCACTTTCCGAGAGTATCCATCAATGCAGCCACTTATGGCCAAACCATAGGGTTTTAATTTGTCATAGCCATCAATGTGCCAGGTGTGATTTGGCCCCAAAGAATGGTAAACCCTTCTTACAAACATTCTTCTTGATCGTTGTACAACTCCTAATGGATCAAGATCTGCCGTCATACGCATTACATCTTGTCTTTTAACTGTAATACTGTATTTCTGACGTAGTGTTTGGCACATTGTGCGGTACCCATAATGCTGTCCAGGACCATCCAACTCCTCAGTAATTGCTGCCTGAACAATGTCCAAAGGTGTGTAGCTTTTTCGTCTGTGCAATGATAGTCTGTTTAATTGTTTTTTCAGGGTACGAAGGCTATATTTGAGGTTGTGCTTTGATGCCAGAATATCCAAAATGACACTGTAAGTGTGTCCATCTCTAAAGTACTTGAGAAGAAGATCCTCTTCAGAAACTTCGATTGGGGACTCTGGCATCAACAAAGAGTAATGATAAAAATATACAAATGTTTACACAATGAAGGACCTAATGACATTTATTTTGAAGATAAAACCAAGCGTTCAAAACATTACTTTCAAACAGTAAACTAGAGTGTTACAACTGTAAATGGTAAAAACGCCTGCCTCACAAAACAACAGGTGTGTCCGAGTTAATGCAGCGGTACGTATATCCATCGTATGAATATGACATGGCGATAGGTCTGCGCAGCGCTGCACTAAGTCAAATATACCTAATGATGATGACGTAAATTATGGTTCCAAATATGAAAAAAAAATATATATATATAATCATACCGTGCTCTGACAAAATTTGGACATTAGAACCGCAAGAACCACAAAAGGCAATAGCATTCCCAAGTTCGTTTCCACAAAAGGGACAAAACATTGCAGCCTAGAAGACAATGATAAAAATGATAAATCCAATTACAAGAACGAATAGTGTACGTAACAATTTTGGTAATATGCATGGATAATACGTAATTGTATCCGAGTATATAGCAACACTAACATTAAAAACACCTGTTGAATGTACTTACGTTGTAAAAGACTTAACAGCCTCTTCTACATGCGCACTGATTAATGTTCAATCCCCGGCGCTGATGCCCCCTAGTGGTCGGGAGCATTTCCGTTGTGTTGTGACTCGATTCCGTTGTGTTGTGTCTTTATTCCGTTGTGTTGTGTCTCTATTCCGTTGTGTTGTGACTCGATTCCGTTGTGTTGTGAACTTATATTTGCTTTTTAAATTTCGTTGTCATTTGCACTAGTGGGCCACCGTACATTTACTAATATAAACTAATTAAAATCAATCAATCAATCAATCAATCAATCAATCAATCAATCAATGGATGAATAAATAAATAAAAACCTATTGACAGGCGACAAAATCTTACTTCAGGGTGTAATAGCAGATGTATTTCAGGAGATGTCGCTGTCTACCTGTTTTATCATCTTCATGCTCACACAGGCCGCAGCTCGACAAATGAAGACGCAGTGTGGGACAGATCTGGGCCACAACAATTTTCGGATGACTAATAACACTGTGAATGTGAAGATGTGACACACCCACACCCACACACGGTGTTCTCTAAATATATGCAGACACCCTCCTTCTGTTCAATGGGCCTGACTAGTTTAATAAGTCCAGGGACACGTCAAACACGTTCTGAAAAGGCATCTGTAGAATACTGGTTACCAAAATGTTCTTCAGAAAGTAAATATAGGCCACACTATAATACTATAAGAACAACGTCACTTTCCAGACGGCCCCTCGTCTGTGTGGCGTTCCTTCTGCTCCCATAGACTAAGTTTGTGACCACAATAATGATCATTTATTTTTCATATTGTGATAAAGAACGTGCAAGGGTTCCTCACACATTCAGTGGCAACCCCGCCTCCATTTTACATCTTGTCATCAGGGTGCAGTTCACAGGTAGATTTCAAGTAAACACCTTATTTGCCTACATCTATTGGGTGCAGGAACAACAAACATGCTCTTACAATCCACACTTAGATTCAATTACATTTGGAAATCAATGACATTGGGTAACAGTTGTTCATCAGTATTAATTCATATTAATGTTCAAAATAGTTTTTGCAGCGGTTACATTTTGGTTAAATGTCAGATTACAGGTTAGGACGTGTTTCTCTGTTTCTCCTGGCATGTTTCCTTACTTCAGCGTGTTTGGTAAGTGTTCACCTAATTATATATATATATATTTAATCCCGATAATCGATTTAAAAATATATTTATGTTTAAAATTGTATAACATTATAAATGAAAGAAATGACTTATGTTGGTGCAATTTTTGTTTCCGAATGTAATCGCAATCATTTAAACATGCACATATGGATTTAAAGATTCACTTTAGATGTTATGCATGACAAAGATTCACTTGGTCTAAACCAACACGAAATATCACGGTTCAACTGTGGTTCCTCGAGCGAGACAACGGTACATTTGTACTTTTACTTCAAGTCAATAAATCCTTTGTAATACATTTGCTATAATAAAACCATGGTCACCAACTATTTAAAAGAAGAGCTTGTGTATCTGAATTTTAGTACAATATCTATTTTATATACAATATTACTTATTCTTAAATATTTATTAAACAATTTACTTTCATTAACATTGTAATTTAAAACGTTTTCTTAGTCCGACAGCATGTATGAAAAAAAGGACAATAAGTTATTAAATACATAATTATTGTAACTTTTAAATGTTCCATACTTTACTTTTCAATGATTGAATAAATAATGCGACCTCCGGAGGACACAGCCTTCGAATGAAACACACTTTTTAAGAGCAATGATATTGGACCCACTCACTTTTACCGTCTCTAATTCAGCGCATATGTCGTTCACTTTTGAGAGCGCCGTCAGTCAAATCCAGTCCTCAGAGGAATGCCGTTAAACTCATTCTACATTATAGCTAAAGCATTGACTTCCAATCTGCTGTTTCCTCAAATCCATTCCTGCTGGCTCATTCAGAGCTCATGTAGCCCCTATACATTAACTCCTGTACATTAAGAATGAGTTCAACTATACAACTATACTAAGTCTTCTCTTAAAAAATGGCATTTCATATTCTTTGACCTGGTATGCGATGATGAACCTTGTCCATTTTACAGTGTGTGTTTTTATAGTCTGTGTTTTATTACTGATATTTATACATATTTTATTGACCTGTTTTGTCTTGCACACCCTGTACAGCACTTTGGTGGACTTTGGTTGTTTTAAATGTGCTATATAAATAAACCTTGTATTGTATTGTATTTTGACGTCAGTTTTGAATGTAAGTGGCAATAAATGAATTTCTTGTGACTAAATTATGTTTTTATCATAAAAACAGGCCGATAGGTATGTACCTATTCAAATTCAGTACGTACTGTCACAGTATGCGATTTCGGACGCAGCAAATGTGTTTTTTAATGGGTTTCTAGTTAAATGCCTAAAATAAGGCTCGGTTAACAAAACCTCTAATAATTTCATGTTTTATTCTATGACATAAAACACAGCAGTTATAACCCGCTTGTAATTTTTTAAAGCTTTATCGTGTCTTTATAACAGCGGTTGCTAACAGATATCAGAAGCTTAATTTGTTCTTCAACAGGACGCACAGCTAAAACATGTCATGGTTCTGCCTCATCTTGTCATGTATTTCTTGGTCTGGTGGCAGAACCATGGCAGAACCTCTTGTTAGGTGTGGAGAGAAACATATTATTGTCCCCTTGACATAATATGCGTTCTCTCCGATGTCCCGTCTCTAAGCCCCGCCCTCTCGTTACCTCGTTAGCTTCTCCTTAGTGTTTGATTCCTGTCACCTGCCCGTCACCCTCCCTGTGTTATCATCCCTCGTTTGTATTTCCCTATATAATGCCCTCTTGTTTGCTGTCCTGTGCTCGTTCGTTTTGTACTGTTTCCTTACTTGTTCATAGTGCCATGCGTTTGTCTTGCCTTACCTAAAACTACCCTTGCCTTGCCTTGCCTTGTAAGACGTTGTGTCGTTGTTTGTATTTAGTTTATTTTTTGCCCCCTCGTGGGAAGTGTTTTGTTTTGAAGTCTTCTTTTGTTACTGTGTCCCTAGGTCGTGTTTTGTTATAGTTTCCCCCATTGTGGGTGTTTTGTTTTGTATTAATAAATTTGTGTTACCCCTTCACCAACGCTGCCTGCATCTGGGTTCTCCTCACTGCCAGCCGTGACAAAACAATAATGCAAGATGGACAACTCCGTCAATGTCCTTGAGTGGTCCAGTCAGTGCTTGGGCTTGAACCCAATTGAACATCTCTGTAGAAACCTGAAAATATCTGTCTACTGATGGTCCTCATCCAACCTGGCAGAGTTTGAGAGGATCTGAGGAGAAGAATAGCAGAAAATGGCCAGAAATGTGTAAATCTTGTGACATCATACCCCAAAAGACTTGAGGCTTTTTTAACTGAGTACTGAATACTTATGCAATGTACTCTTTCCAAATGTTTTCTTTTCACTTTGTTGAAAATCATTGTCTGTATGATCTGATATGTGATGTGAAAATGTAGAAGAGCGAGTTCGGCAAAAGCCGTATCAAAATGTTTTATTCCCCTAAAGCTGCTTTAAAACAACACAATTTGTTGTCACAAATCTTTTTTTGCTTCATCATTATGGTGGATGGAGTAACAGCAAGATAACAAAATGTGAACAAATGAAGGGGGATTACTTTGTAGGCATTGTAGGTTCTTCAGTTGTTTTAAAATGGTTGTTATAATTTTATTATTAGCTTATTATTATTATTATTATTAGTATTAAACTGTCATGTTTTCTATCCCGATATCTGGTATAGGTTTTCTGGAGATTGCCAACAGTGAGAAGATTTCATCCTCCCAGTCCTAAACCTGCTCGCCCAAAAAACGCATCTATAATTTCAGCACAAGACATGGGAATCACTCAGGAGGAGTGGGATAGACTTCGGAAGGCTTGTGACTGGCCCGGTCCAGATGGAGAAATCACTCGGCTGGATCAGAGCACAAGTCCAGTCCACACAACATTCTCTGTTGAGGGACTCAATGACACGTACAAAGTGGGAGATACGATCCGCGTGACCATCACAGCCAGAGACCACAACAACACCGTGAAATCATACGGAGGCGACTTTTTCAGAGCGAAGCTTTTGAATTTGACCTTAAAGGTATGTTTTTGAGTGCATTTCAGATTGATCAAACTAGAGCTTTTCAGTATTCAAACTGTAAAGCACTGGTTCTTCTGTTGTTTGAGTACTGATTCAACTTTAAAAAAAATGGACATTGGGTCGAAAAAGGACAAACCCAACCGTTGGGTTATAAAATAACTTATGCAAACCCAACCGTTGGGTTATAAAATAACTTATGCAAACCCAACCGTTGGGTTATAAAATAACTTATGCAAACCCAACCGTTGGGTTATAAATTAACTTTAGCAAACCCAACCATTGGGTTTGTCCATATTTGACCCAACGATGGGTTGATATAACCCAACCTTTGTTTGACGGTGTAAAGGAGATAATAGTTATTAACATTATCATTCTGCGTGTTCCTGAAGGCAGGTGTTTATGGAGAAGTTGTCGATCACAGTAATGGAACGTACACTGTTGATTTTCTGCTGCCCTGGGAAGGCCAAGCTCAAGTGGACGTGTTTCTGATCATCTCCAGTGAAGGTGTGCACGTTCTTAACAAATACTTTGAGTCAAAGCCGCACATCCGCTATCACGGCTACTTCGAAGGGCCAGGAGCCGACGGAGTCAAGATAGTTGAGAAAGTGGAATGTAATGTTAAATGGGGCTCGGCTCACGCACACTGGAGTAAAGCAAACTGCTGCTGCGAGTATAAGGATGTGCAGACGGGTTCGGTGTGGCAGTGTGAGAGACCGCGCAATCTTTCCTGCGACTACTGGGTGTATCACGAACACGGTGAACATCAGTTTCCAGCCACTCCTTTTGAGAGGCAACTTTTCTCACGGTAAGTGGAAGCCCGGGCAGGATTGCGAATCAAATACATATTTAATGTTGTACACATTGACTTGTTGATTGTTTTAGTGCATTCTGGGTACAGGTTGTGTGACACGCAAATCATTCTACCGCAAATAATAACACACAAATGAAGACATGCAAGCTTTGTTTGTGTTTCTAAATGCAAATAAGCTGCTTTCTCTGGTGTGCAGTGGTGCCAATATTTGATTTATCTGCAACAATCTCGGAATGATTTATATCTGCTACTAATGTATATATGTACTCTTGTATAACAGATGTTAATAATTCACAGTATATTGCAGTATTTCTCTGTGGATGACTGTCCTATGACAACAGAAAAATACTGTATTTTTACAGCACATCACCGTTTAGAAATATAATAAAAATGCACACATACCGTATATATATTTATATATAAACTAAGGAGGATTTTTAACTCATGCAATCAGGTCCAATTTAAACAAAGTGTACAGGGCTTATTTCATGTGTGTACTGTGACGTTTTATAACTTGGTTTATTTGCTCCACAGCAAATTAACAAACGTTGGTATTGCTGCAGAGAAGCACATTATAACTGTCCTTCCCAACGCTTCAGGCATTGGTGTGTTCAGAAGCAAAATGCCAGACATTAGCAAACATGTTATAATTTCCACACCCTTTAAATAATCACGTTGTTTCCTGATAGGTGAACCGGAGAGATGCAGACCCGGTCTGACCACACCAGTTCCTGCAGGTTTCTATTTTCAAGATGTCTGGAAGTCTTTTGTATGTAACACTAGACGGTTTAATTCTCAGCAAAGGACATCTTGTCTTTCAAACAAGATTCTTCACTTCTTGGGAGACTCAACCACGAGACAGTATTTTGAGTTTTTGGAAAGAAATGTGCCAGGTACGTCATTTAACGGCTAATAATGAAAAAGACTTTTGAGATATTATGACGTGTGTCCACTGATAACTGAGGTGTCCATGAACTTTACCTGTTGTATGAACTTTACAGAAATAGTTCATTATTTCACGAGTTTCCCACCCTCTGCCAGTGTAGGATTTAACTCTTCCTTCAGTTTTCATCAAATTTGTAAATATGTGTAGGTCCCAACTTTTTGTTGCTCAAGAAAGCACATCCATCATTTCAGTATTCCAGAAGACGTTGGTTATTATGACCGAGTCAAGTTTTGAAAAAATATTTTCCCCCACACCTGCTATTGTTTTACATTAGAAGACATTTACTAACCCACACTAGTTTTTAAACGGATTCCAATTTCTCTTGTTTAGGTCTGAAAAGAATGAATCTTTACACTCATCACAAGAATGGACCGCTGATGGCTGTGGAGTTAAAAAACAACATCATTATGCACTGGAGGACACACGGTTTTCCTTTGCGATTTCCAAAAATGCCAGCCAGCGACCTGCATTACATCAGCACTGAAATGGATTATATAACAGGTGGACGTGAAACAGTTGTTGTCTTCACATTTTCTGCCCACATGACTTTGCATCCGCTAACGTTATATATACATAGAGTGGCTAAAATTCGTGAAGCAGTGCTTCGACTACTGAAGCGTTCACCTGAGACCACCGTCATCATCAAGTCTGGAAACACGGGCTTAACAGCGGTACAGTACACGCTGGCCTACATCACAATTTTATTCTATTTCATACGTATGAGCAAACACTGTGTTGATTTTTACTCTGATTCATATGACTAAATCACCTCTTTAGATTTCCAATAATGTGGAAAATGAACGGATTGGGACAGCCTGTTTTTACACATCATTTTCAAGCATGAAAGAGTCAAATAGCTTGTTTAATGTAGTGACATGAACCTATTTATTTATAAAAGCTGATTTTGAGTAATTCATTTAGTAATTTATCTGAGTAATTTTGACTTAGTGATTTAGTTTTGACCGTATCTTCTTTTGCAGATGGAATATGGAAATGAATGGTACACCAGACAGTTAAACACGGTGATGAGGGAGATGTTCAGTGACATTGATAACGTGATCTACATGGATGTCTGGCAGATGACGTCATGTCACTACACACATGTGAACATTCATCCAGGCAATGTTATCATCAGCAACGAGATTGACATGATTCTGTCTTTTGTCTGCCCTTCCTGACACATGCAATGAAAATAATTGATATCATTTACACCAATGCACTTGTACGTTTCTTCTCCATTGAATATAACATTTTTCTTAACATTTATACATTTAGGATTCATTATTCTTTTTTATTTATATAGCGCTTTTCACAATGTTTCATTGTTGCAAAGCAGCTTTACAGGAAGAAAGACAAAAATAAATTAAAGTTAGTATTAGTCTTAAGATAACAAGGGTCCATCTTTGCTCTTGATCGTTGACGGAGATTGCCTGGGCTGGAGCTGGGATGATCAGTCAAAATATAAATTGTATTGTATTGTTGCTAAAAGATAATGCGCGGCTTAAGCAATCCTTCAGTTTTTGGTATTCTGCGCATGCGTGGTATAGCCCCTCATGAAAGCGTCACCAAGAGAAGCGCAATGATGCGCATCACACTAGGGCTGTTCGATTCCAGAATTTTTCATAATCCCAATTTGGATTCCTGGCTCCCGAGTTGAAAGCTTTGATTCCAGGATTTATTCCTTGCTGTTGTTTTATCTATACTTTCCACTTTTCCATGTCGATCTTGTCACGATCCAGTCTATGTTTGCCCTGTGTATTATGGACTTTTATATTATTTCCTGTCCTGTGCCATGTTTTGTAGTCCTTTGTAGTTTTTTGTGTTAGTTGGTGTTTCCCAGGTGTTTCTTGTCATGTTCTTAAGCTTGTTCTTCCCTGTGTATATGTGTGTATGGATTATAATGTCTTATTATAATTAACTTATTATAACGAGAAGACGAGAAAGAGCAGCAGCAATAAAAATGTGAGTTTATAAAGAGAAATAGAGCTATTTAATCTCTAGAAATCTGTGGGTCATACTCACAGCATTCATTATCAGGGGCGTGTTTACCATTTTGGGGGCCCTAAGCAAAGTCAAGACCTGACAAAAAACATGTTTGCTTGAATTGCACAGCAGTATTGAGTACATGGAATTAATGAGACATATGTACATTCAAATATAAACTGGATTTATTTTACGTTGAACCACATAACGGCACAAAATTCTCTACAGTTTGTTATAAGAATAAGCCTTCTTGGTTTTGGGATGAAAAAGTGTCCTTTGTTTTATTCAGAATAATACAGAATGCTTTTAGCTACAGTATAAGAAAGTAAAAGGTGCAAGATTCTTCTTTTCATAGCATTGTTTTGCTATATTCGTAAAATTAGTATTAGATTTCTTTTCTTTTGCTTTCTGTCATGATTCTGCCTCATCATGTCATGTCTTTTTTGGTCTTGTGGCAGAATCATGGCAAAGCCTTAGGTTTTATGTGGAGAGAGGCGTTTTGGCCCTGTAGGCCTTCCATACACTCTCTCCGGTGTCGCGTCTTTGCCCCCTCACCTCTCATTCTCTCGTTAGCTTCCCTTCAGTGTTTCATCCCCGACACCTGTCCCTTGTTAATTATCCTCTGTTAGTCTCCCTATATATTGCCCTCGTGTCTATTGTCTTGTGCTTGTTCGTTTTGGCTGTGTGCTTGTCTTATGTCTATGGCTTTGTGAGTATTACCTTGCCTTGTCTCATCCTGCACTGCCTTGCCCTGCCTTGTCTTTTGACGTTGTGTCATTGTTTAGTTATTTAGTTATTTTTGTCCTGCTGTTTTTGCCCCCACGTGGGAAGTGTTTTGGTTTCTGTTTTTATAATTAGTCCTGTCCTCGTTACCCCATCGTGGGTGTTTTTTGTTTTAATAAATCTTTGTTAACCCCTTCACCGCTGCTGGCTGCGCTTGGGTTCTTCCCCCACAATCGTGACAGCTTTCTTTCATTTTTGAGCACCGATTTGATACGTGCGCTTCATTGCGTATGTCTGAGTGTCTAAATCAAGCGTCAAATGATTTTACCACTTGTCGCCACTATGGGGCCCCCAAGCTTGCGGGGCCCTACGCATTTGCGTGGTGGTTAACAACGCTACTGTTCGTTATCATATATTTAATAAGAGTTAACTAATGACCTTAAGTATCTACCTTCCCCAAAAGATCACAACGATTCTTACGTAATTTTACATGTGCTTTATCAGCTTTTTTATGTAGCTGTTTTCAAGATAGAGTTTTATTATTAATGACTGGCTACACAGGAACAGAAGGACAAGATCTGTAACAGGCGCATGAACCAGGCAGGGCATCGGATCCACGTGCAGTTTAACATTTATTAAACAAGACAAACGAAATACAAAAGAAACAAACCAGGTCACAAGGATAACAAAGAATACGAAACATCAACAAAACACAACTGAAACACAAGGGCACACATACAGTATGTTGTGAGACTACTTGCACAAATCTTACTTCACCTGCACAATGAGCTCATCGGTAGAGTTTGAAAGTTCCCAAGATGCATTGCATCATGTTATAATCTGTGTTTCTTATTTGTCTTTCGTTTAAATATTAGTGTTTTAGTTCTTGCTGGCTTCATTTTATGCTTTGAACACAACAGATAACTTGTGGACTGTGGACTTCAGAAAACCCAGTGGACCAAAGTCCTCTTTTCAGATGAAAGTACATTTTGCATTTCATTTGGAAATCAAGGTCCCAGAGTCTGGAGGAAGAGTGGAGAGGCACAGAATCCATGTGGCTTGAAGTCCAGTGTGAAGTGTCCGTCAGTGATGATTTGGGCTGCCATGTCATCTGCTGGTGTTGGTCCACTGTGTTTTCTGAAGTCCACAGTCAACGCAGACTTTCTGAAATGAGTGACAAAAAAATTGACCTTTTTCATGATATTCTAATTTTTTGAGATGTACGTATAGTTTTTTTAAAGTTGGGCGGACTTCAGTCTCTGTTTGTTGAGTTAACTCAAACGCGCTTGTAATAGGTTGCCTTATTATTTTAAGTTGACTCAATTATTTTTTAACAGTATTGGTTTTGTGTCCATACAATAGAAGTCAATGGGGACCAACATTTACCAAATATCTTCTTTTGTGTTTTGCAGAAGAAAGAAAGTCATGCAGGTTTAAAATGACAAGAGGGTCAGTATACAATGACAGAATTGTTATTTTGGGGTGAACTATCATCCTTATGTGCTGAGTAAAATAGTGAGGTATACAATAAAGATATATAAGCCCATTCAAACGTGGGAACACATTTGAACTCATACATTTAAAAAATTAACATTTTAAATAAACTTTCACATTCTTCAGTAAACATAAACAATGAAATAAATTAAACTTAACAGTACTGCAGTACAGTGAGTCTTCATTTAGATATAAAGTACAACATCCCTTAGGCAGGGAGGGTCGTTTTTAGCAACTTGTTAGCAACCACTGTTTTTAACACAAATGTGAAAAAAATCCCTATATATACAGCCACGGAAAAAATTAAAAGACCAATGAAACATATCCAGTATATTATGTTATCACCTCAAAACTCAAGTTTTCCTGATATATAAAAAACATTATAAAGCCAAATTATGGACAGCTCTGTGGGATGTAATAGCAGATGTTCTCCAGTATATGTCGCTGTGGGCCTGCAGTGTTTCATGTGATGCAGGCCGCACTTTCTTAACTTCTGCTTAACACCAAATGTGTTTACTACTTATTTTGTAAAACTACTTAATTGTTGTGTTTTAAAGGCAATGGAGCGATAGAGCGCAATTCATCTGTTGAAAACATTCGCTAAATCCTGCGCGCAGATCCGAACGCAGACTTTTCACAAACATCGACGCAGAACAAAATGCGAAATAAATCAATTGCGTTTAGTGAATGAGATTTACCACGTGGATATAGTCATGATGAAACAGTTAAACTTCACAAATCTACACATGATACAACAGTACGGAGAGTCAACGGGGATGTTTTCATCTCTTTAGCAGAGTTTGTGTAAAATCTGTCATTTTAAGGATCGTGTTTCTGACTTCTTCTGTCTGTCCACAGATTAAATGCGACGCAAACGATACATGTATTAAACTCTTATGTACTGTTTTATCTGCACGTGGTCGTAGGGATGTTTTTATGCCGTAAACTCCTGTTATTATGATTGTTATGGCTGCACTGTTTCTATCAGACCTGCAGGTGTCACTGTCGGTCCGTCACGTGAAAGGACGTTTATTCTGCTGGTTTAATTACAGGTATTGTAGAGCTGCTGGATTGTAGCTATAAAACTCCACATCACGTTTTAATTTTACAGCACACTGAATATTACACAGACGTACATTAATGGCAACAAACAAATGTTCAGTAACTCAAATGTCGGAATGTGATGAATTCACAATGAGAGACCGACTGAATGTGTTATTTATGTGTGTTCTCTGTATGTGATATTTTTGTTGGTTGACTAGTGTTGTTGATTGTGCATTTACTGTAGAGCATGACATCATCTGTTAACTAAAACAGGTTTACATGAAACACATCTCACACGCTGAGCCGTGTTCATCATCTCACCAAGTGTGTATATGTTTGTGGGTCTGTGTGTGTGTGTCACAGGCTGCTGAGATCTCATGAATAATCTAAAGATTTCATCATCATCACGATCATCACAGTCTCTTATTAGTCATAAATGAGGCTCAGTATTGAACGCGGTGCATTATGTTCATCGGTCTGATATAAATCACAGTGATGACAGCACAATGTGTGTTTGTGCCATGTCCCATGACAATGATGTCACTGTACGTTTAAAAGCTGGAGATTCCTGTTGTCTCAGTTTTAATTAACTTGTAAATGAGACTTATTATAGACAAGAACTTGTTTCTTTCTCCTCTCCCTATGAATGTTTTTCATTTCTCAGTGTTGTCGTGCTCTTCAGAAGTCTTAATGATGCTTCCTACGTGAGGTATGTAACGTCTCGGTGACCTCCGTGTGCAGTGGCTGATGGGCAAAGTAACATGTCTAGTCTGCAGGGAGTGTCTGTGCACACATGTTTGAATGAAGTGGGGGGTCACCACTGGGGGTCTCGCTTGGCTCGTGATTGGACGACAGCTCTGATCTCCACAGGAAGTCGTCTGGCAGTGACACAGTGGGTGGGAGGTGTATGAGATTGTGGTGGAAATGCCAATAATAGATGTAACTAAAAAATCACACAACATGAAACACTGACATGATGATTATCCAAATATTTGATTTGATGAATTCTTTTAAATAGTTCTTATTTATGGCATGTGTATTTATTGTCTTTTTGAAAGTAATGTTTTACACATTATAATACAGGTGTGGTGTGTATTGTTGTTTATCATTGTTATTCCGTTTTGTACAAGAGTTTGTGTTCATTTCTGAGTGCGCATACTCTGTTTTGACAGTCATTAAAGTCCCCGTGAACCGGAAGTTGCGATCGTTTTTACTTCCGTATTTTGACACATTTTCGAGTGAAATGGAATTTTGAATGAGAAAAATAGTGTGCGTGGCTTCCGTCTTTCTCTGCGATTTGATTGGATGTATGAAAACAGACGTTGCATTTTTAAATGGAACTGGCAGCAGACTGAAAGTTAAAGGGGAGGAGTTAACGGATGCTCCGCCCAAGCTGTCTAACATGCGTCTTTTAACTTGGATAGTCACTGGACGGAAGTGCATTTTCAGGTTTTAACTAAAGATTATGAGGGCACAAAATTTTAAAAAGAGAATGACCCACATTGTCACATGTCATTGACATGTAAAGACATGTAGTAATCCGTTCTCCCAAACATCACAAAATAGAGACTGTGTCTGTCCCCCGGATTAGCAAACATAAAATAATGCGTAAACCTCTTGAAAGTAATTTAATAAACGTTAAACAAACTAAATATGAACAAAATACAGATAATCAACTGTTACGACTCGGATTGCTAAATATTAGATCTCTCTCTAATAAAGCACTTTTTGTTAACGATATGATAACAGATCATAAAATAGACATGCTCTGTTTGACAGAAACATGGCTAAAACCAGATGATTATATTGCTTTAAATGAATCTGTCCCCCAAGATTATTATTATAAACACGAGCCTCGTCTAAAAGGCAGAGGGGGAGGTGTCGCAGCACTTTACAATAACTCTCTTAGCATTTCCCAGAAGTCGAACTCTAAATATAATTCTTTTGAAGTCATGGTTCTTCATGTTTCAACACCTAATACTAAAGATAAAACACTTTTTAAATTGATTCTAGCTATTGTATATAGGCCTCCAGGGCACCACACAGATTTTATTAAAGAATTTGGTGGGTTCTTATCAGAACTAGTACTGGCCGCAGATAGACTCCTTGTCGTTGGTGACTTTAACATCCACGTAGATAACGTTACAGATGCCTTAGGAATGGCTTTCAAAGACACTCTTAACTCCATGGGCATTAGTCAACATGTGTCAGGACCCACTCACCTTCGTAATCATACTTTAGATTTAATACTGTCTTACGGTATAAATGTGGACGACGTTAAAATCCTTCAGCAGAGTGAAGACATTTCGGATCATTATCTGGTATTATGTTTGCTTCACTGGCCTACGGCTGCAAATAAAACTCATTGTTACAAATATGGTAGAACAATAACTTCAACTACCAAAGATGCGTTTCTCGATAATCTGCCCGAATTGTCTCAAATCATGAGAAATAACGTTGAAGATCTTGACATTACCACTGAAAATTTTAATTCCACCTTCTCGGTAACGCTAGACAAAGTTGCTCCACTACGTTTAAAGAAGATTAAAAATGGCAGCCCCACACCGTGGTATAATGAACACACTCAGGCTCTAAAGAAAGCGGCCCGAAAAATGGAGCGCAACTTTAAGAAAACTAAATTAGAGGTATTTCGTACAGCATGGAAGGATAGTATTCGAAAATACAGGAAAGCCCTAATAACTTCTAGATCCGCCTACTTTTCATCACTAATAGAAGAAAACCAGCACAACCCTAGGTTTTTATTTAACACGGTGGCTAAATTAACAAAAAATAAATCGTCAGTGACTTCTGATCCTGTATATCAGCATAGCAGTGATGAATTTATGAACTACTTCACATATAAAATCCAAGATATTAGAGAAAAAATTATAACAATGCAATCAGAAGTGAAACCCGCTGAACAAACTAACTACAGCGCCCTTAAGGAGAAAATGCAATTATTTTATACCGTAGATCAAGATGAGCTGTCTAAAATTATTAGATCATCTAAATCAACAACATGCATACTAGACCCTATACCTACAAATCTACTGAAAGAGATGCTCCCAGAAATTATAGATCCTCTTCTTGGTATTATTAACTCATCTCTGACATTAGGACATGTGCCTAAAGCATATAAGGTGGCTGTTATAAGGCCCCTTGTCAAAAAACCCCAACTCGACCCTAGAGAACTAAGGAACTACAGGCCTATATCGAATCTACCTTTCATATCTAAAGTTCTGGAAAAAGTAGTTTCAACTCAATTATGCTCCTTCCTCCAAAGGAATGACATCAATGAAGAATTCCAGTCTGGATTTAGAGCATGTCACAGTACAGAGACTGCTTTGATCAGAGTTACAAATGATCTGCTATTGGCGTCTGACCGAGGTTGTATCTCGTTATTGGTGCTGCTAGACCTTAGTGCTGCATTCGATACCATTGACCACAGCACACTCCTACATAGACTCGAAAATTATGTCGGCATTAAGGGAATAGCTTTGAAATGGTTTAAATCTTATTTATCCGACCGTTTTCAATTTGTAGCAATAAACAATGAGGTGTCACGCAAATCGCAAGTCCAGTACGGTGTACCACAGGGCTCAGTCTTAGGGCCTCTGCTCTTCGCATTATACATGCTACCTCTAGGAGATATAATAAAGCGACACGGAGTTAGCTTTCACTGTTATGCTGATGATACTCAACTTTATATTTCCTCGAAGCCTCATGAAACACAGCAGTTCCATCGAATAATGGAATGCATAGTCGATATAAAAAACTGGATGAGTAACAACTTTTTATTACTGAACTCGGACAAAACGGAAGTGTTACTTATTGGACCGAAAACTGCTATAAGTAACAACCAAGAATACTGTTTAACTATTGACGGATGTTCCATAAAACCCTCGTCGTCAGCAAAGAATCTTGGCGTTCTATTCGATAGTAATCTGTCATTTGAGAGCCACGTCGCCAACACCTGTAAAATTGCGTTTTTCCATTTTAAGAATATATCTAAACTACGTCATATGCTGTCAATCTCAGATGCAGAGAAGTTAATTCATGCATTCATGACATCAAGACTAGATTACTGTAATGCACTGTTAGGTGGTTGCCCTGCAGGCTTATTACAAAAACTCCAATTGGTCCAAAACGCGGCAGCTCGAGTTCTTACACGTACAAAAAAGTATGAACATATTAGCCCGGTTCTGTCAACCTTGCACTGGTTACCTATAAAGCATCGCGTTAACTTTAAAATCTTGCTTATTACCTATAAAGCCTTACATGGTTTAGCTCCTCAGTACTTGAATGAACTCCTTTTGTATTACAGTCCTTCACGTGCATTACGCTCTCAGGCGTCCTGTCAGTTGGTAATACCTAGAATTTCAAAATCAAGTGCAGGTGGTAGATCCTTTTCCTATCTAGCGCCTAAACTTTGGAATAGTCTTCCCTGCACTGTCCGGGAGGCAGACACACTCTGTCAGTTTAAATCTAGACTAAAGACGCATCTTTTTAATCTTGCATACACTACTCTTCCATAATATAAATCTTCAGAGGGTTTAGGCTGCATTAGTTAGATCAACCGGAACCAAAAACACAACTGATGTACTTGTTGCATCAAAGAGTACAGAACAGTACTCTACTCTCAGCCAGTCTTGTCTCATTGTTCCAAGGTTACCACAGCGAGCAGGATGCAGTTCATGGCCTGACCTGATGGTAGAGCGGAGAATGGGAAGTGGGGACCTGACAAGAGCTGAGATGATAGAGCTGGATAAAGAAGGACGCGGTCTCTTGACATGTCTTCACCACAAAACTTCAAATGCTATTAGATTATTAATGATAATCTTAAACTATAATTTATTTTATTATTAAGTTTATTTATTTTATTTAGCCTTGTTGTGCAAGTTCTCTGGAGCTTGTGCAGAGGCAGCAGCTTTTGCCAGAGGGGAACTGGAATCCCCTGGTTGGGCCTGGGTTCTCCTGAGGTTTTTTTTCTCGATTAGAGTTTTGGGTTCCTCGCCACCGTTTGCATACTGTTTTTGCACTATCTGCCTGACCGGGGGGGCTGCTTTAGAATCTTAAAGTTTTACTTAATTAATATTGCATATAGGAATTTATTATCTGTTATATTTGACCTGTGCTTCTCTCTCCTTTATCCTAATTGTGTGCTCTCACTGAGCGTGTGTGTGTGTGCGTACTTGTCTGTGTACGTACGTGTGTGTGTGTGTTGTGTGTGTGTGTGTGTGCGTGCGCATCCGTGTGTGTGTGTGTCTCTGTGTCTGTGTGTGTTGGTGCGTGTTGTGTGTGTGGAGTGTTTTGTGTGTGGGTGTGTGGGTGTGTGGGTGTGTGGGTGTGTGGGTGTGTCTGTCTTCTGTGTTTTCAACCTTTTCTTGTTTTTGCAGGTACAACTTTGATTGTTTTGCTTGTAGTCAATGTGTCTCATGTACAGCTGCTTTGTAACAATGAAAATTGTAAAAGCGCTATATAAATAAAGTTGAGTTGAGTTGAGTAAAGACGTATAATCTTAAACTTAGAATTTTTATTAAACCAAAAACATTCAGTTATACAATGCTGAAACCTCAATTCTTTTGGTTGTTGGTGTCATTTTTCTGATGTTTGATTGCATAAAATCTATGATAAATTTCTATATTTCATAAAATGCCACACAATCTGTGGCCCCCCCAGATCCATCTTGGGGTCCCCCAGGGGGCCACGGCCCCCAGTTTGAGAACCACTGCTTTAGAGAACTAAAACAGATCGGATTCACAGTTTTTAAATGCATCTATTAGATAAAGTTAAGTATTTGACAATGAAGTGTCACTTGTTTCTTTCTTTCAGAGTAGATTTTTTCATCAATTTTATTTCACTCTTTTCTCATTTAATGGAGCATCAGCGATCATGTTGAAATGCTCTCGTGCCGTTATTGTTCTTCAGAAAGGCTTTCATCTCAAGTCGACGTGTCATTAGCCAGCCGCCGCCTCTCTTTACGACCCGTCCTGCGCTAATCCCATAATCTACAGCCGTGTCAGCAAAGTTTGGTCATTAAGAGACATTTAAACGTAATTATTTATTGATAGCTCTTATGATTTACTCGCCGGGTTGCGCTCGGCTGCGTTTTTATGTGCACGCAGGATTGAGGACGCAGCTTTACGGCCGTTTAAAGGCCGCTGCGCTCAGAGCTTTAGCATGTTCACATCTGCATTATGAGAGATAAAACAGCAGGGTGTGGCTGGAGGTTTTACACTCACAAACATTTCCAGTTCTCGGGAGTCTGAACTCCTTACTTTAGCAGTGGTTGGCATGTGAGGTTGCTTTTTCGTAGCTCAGGAGGTTTGATGGAGTTTCATTTAAGTCTCAACTCGGAAGTTTCTCCTATCATGTTTTAGGAGAAATGAAAAGAGAAACAAATGAGAAACACATCAAGAGTATAGATGTGTAAAATTAATGTGGATTGTCGAGGTTAAATAATCTGGATTTGGATCAATTTGATGAGAAATGTTTGAGTTCATATTGAGAACTTCAATAATATTGACGTTTGTTTGCAGACGAGACAAATCTGAGCTCAGTTTGACACATTCTTGGCATCTCTTCTGACACTAACGGAGACATTTGTGAGATTTCTCAGGAGAAATATCTGAGACACAGATGAGACCTAAGCGAACTTTTGATTTGTTCTCCATTTCATCTCATTGATGTCTAGGAGAAATAATTGAGATATTAGGTATGACCTTTTTTTCCAGCAGAAAGAAATCATTAGGATTTACCGTTTATGTAGATGTCCTAAAATCTCTAGAATCTTCTCATTTAGTCATAAACTAGCATCTCTTCGTCAACCTCTCTCATATAAAGCTGTTATTTAAAACCCAGTCATTATGGTTAAGGAGGTGGTGTAAACCATCTTATATCAAATTAATTGCACAGCCATTACGACTCCATTTCATGGGCAAAGTGAGAGTTTATAGGGCATTTTACATGTGTGTTTGATAGAGCTGTAGCTAAAGTCCCCACGCTAACATTTGCCAGAGCAATGAAGATGCGTCGAGGCGAATCGTTTTATGAAGATGTTTTGCTCACTTAGGCATTTATTGGGATGCACAGGGAGCGAGTGTTTCTCAGCCTATAGAAGATCTTTAATGCTGCTCTGCAGTTATTGGCCCCAGAGGTGCATCTTCTAGACTTTTCTGTCCTGCCGTAAGATGACTCTAATAACAGAGTTTAGTGCTGCTTCAACACATTTGTCTTTCTTATCACAGACCATTAAAAACTTGACTGTAGTTTACTGTAGTTAAACAAAACTGAAAAAGCTTCTTCTTTACCAGATGTTTTAACAATATGAGTACTCGTAAAATCGGCGTAATGAACCTTTCCTGCTTAATTTTACAAGGCTGATGGGTAATGAAACGCACCAAATGTTCATTAAATAATTACATTTGTATTATACATTTGTCTACCAAATGAATCAAACGCTTTACTAGATTTTTAATGTTTTCTGAGGTACTGGAGTGTTCTGGATGGTTGCTAAGGTGTTGCTATGCAGTGGCAAGGATGTGTTTTAATTAGTTGTAGTGTGTTGCTAGAGGTTCTGGAGTGTTCTAGGTGGTTGCTAAGGTGTTGCTATGCAGGGGCAAGGATGTGTTTTAATCAGTTGTAATGTGTTGCTAGAAGTGCTGGAGTGTTCTGGATGGTTGCTAAGGCATGGCTATGCAGTGGCAAGGATGTGTTTTAATTAGTTGTAGTGTGTTGCTAGAAGTGCTGGAGTGTTCTGGATGGTTGCTAAGGTGTTGCTATGCAGTGGCAAGGATGTGTTTTAATAGTGTGTTGCTGTTGAGTTGCTGGAGTGTTCTGGGTGGTTGCTAAGGTGTTGCTATGCAGTGGTAAAGATGCCTTTTAATTAGCTGTAGTGTGTTGCTAGAGGTGCTGGAGTGTTCTCGGTGGTTGCTAGGGTGTTGCTATGCAGTGGTAAGGATGTGTTTTAATAAGTTCATTAGTTGTAGTGTTTTGCTATAGAGTTGCTGGAATGTTCTGGGTGGTTGCTAAGGCGTTACCAGGTTTGATAACAGGTCTGTGAATATTTTCTTTATCAATTCTTTATTATGCTTTCCCCTGGTGGAAAAAATGATAAAGAATTTGACTCATGTACATAGTGTTAGCTTTGTAAATATTGACTGTAGACCAGATTTTTCAACCAGGGGCCTCAACAAATTTCCAAACATTCATTATAAATAGGACAAAACAAGGTATTAAACAACTACAAATCAAGATTTTTCACAGATTTCATAACAAATATCTCAAATATATATTTCTAGTTATGCCAAATTTTGAATGGGTGACTGTAAATATCATTGTAGGTCCTTCGAGTCAAAAAGATTAAGGTCGACTGATGTAGGAGTTTCTGTATCTGTGATCTGACAGATCCGTGTATGACCCTCACTGCAGTGAATGGTTTCTGTCGGAAGTGAAGTGTGCAGTAAGATCGTGGTGAACATCATTAGCACTGCCTGCAGACGTCACAGGTTGGTCCTTATCAAGGTTAACATCCATCACAAAGTCATCTGCCCATAAAAGAACAACATCCCATCTAGAGCTATGTCATTTATCTCATCCATACCATCAGATCTCCAGAGAAGCCGTCTGATCTCTGACACACGACCACACTGATGCCATGAATCTGTGAGGTCAGATGCTGAACGTCAAGAGTGCCACACGACCGGTCCACTTCATACTGTATATTATATAATGTTATATGTAATATAAAATAAACATAATGTGCAAACACTTTCTCCTGCAGGCATGGAAACGGCCTTATTATTGCGCTCACAGCCTCTCATGTTTATAGCCAATAAACCTCATTTGTGGTCAGATTTTCAAGTGCTGTGTTCAGACAGCGGCTCATACAATTGATTATTTTCACCTCATCTCAGAGCTGTCAAAAACGCTCTTTTCTCTTCCCCACCTGAAATCTCATTAATAATGACACATTTTTTCAGTCTGATGTCTTTCCAGCAGGTGACCCGTGTACAGTGGCCCACACCGCTGACAGCTCAATACCACCGAACCGGGGTGAGCGCACTCTCTGTCATCACATGCACCAAAACAGATCAAAAGGTTTGCTGCTGTGTGTTTGTGAATGGAAAAGATTTTTTAAGCATCTGTTGTCAGTTCTCCGCAGAAGCACCTGGACATAAACTGATCTTTCAGACGTCCCGTCTGATTTAAAATGAATGAGACTGAAGCGCTGTGTGTGTGATACTGTATGTGATGCTCCAGCTCAAAGAACCCGGAGTGAGAGATCTGACTCTAATCACACGTCAAATGTCAAGAGCTCTTGTTCAATCACAGTTTCCCGATGAGATCCATCCTCCCGATTGACATACTGTACTGTTGGAAGAAATGCTTCAGAGTAGTCTCAGTTGTGTCTCGATGCAGTTTAATGTAGGAAACACTTCAGGACCAGAGCATCTCTCAGTGTAGTCTCGGTGCGCTCTCTTTCGAGTCCAATATAGGAAATGCTTGAGAAGCACAGAACGTCTCAGTCTCGTAAGGGCAATGGGTTCATTTTGGCGCTGTCACTTCAGTTTGATGATAACAAAGCCAACAGAATCCTTCAGTCGTTCCTGTTATGCTGGGTATTGTCTCCAGCAGTTTTTTGTTATTGGAGAATGAATATCAGTTGATTTTCTTTTATCACAGTATTCAGTGAATGTAGTAGACACTGAGCCTGTCTACAGTGTGTGTAGAAAGCACTGTAGTATTTGGCTGTACAACGATTAGTCGTGACTAATCGAAAGCAAAATAGAAGTTTTTGTTTACATAATATATGTATAATATAATATATAATAGTAATGTATATGTAAATACACACAAATGCATGTATAATTTAAAGAAAATATATATTGATATATGAAATATTTTTATTTATATGTATAAAATAAATTATATATAAATATAAAAATGTATGTACACATGTAAATATTTCTTAAATATATATAAGCACGTCACAATATTCAGTGAATGTAGTAGACACTGAACCTGTCTACAGTGTGTGTAGAAAGCACTGTAGTATTAAATGTATACAAGCATACAAGTGTGTGTACTGTATATATACATAATTATTACATATTATATTACACATATATTATAGAAAGAAAAACTTTTATTTTGCTTTCGATTAGTCGTGGCTAATAGGGAGGCTCAGAGATTACGTATTATGTAAACAAAAACTTTTATTTTGCTTTCGATTAGTCGTGACTAATAGGGAGCCTCAGAGATGACGTATTATGTAAACAAAAACTTTTGTTTTGCTTTCGATTAGTCGTGACTAATAGGGAGCCTCAGAGATGACGTATTATGTAAACAAAAACTTTTGTTTTGCTTTCGATTAGTCGTGACTAATAGGGAGCCTCAGAGATTACATATTTTTGTATGCAAATTAAACCCGGAAACGAGTTAGCATTTTAGAACTTTCGGTTCCATCGCTCCAAAGTCAATGTGTTTTTGGTAAATCGCGCAAAATAAGGTCTGTGGTAAGCAAAACCTCTAAATATTTTCACGTTTAATTCTATGACATAAAACACAAAAATTATAACCCGCTTGCGATTTTTTAAAGCTTTATTGTGTCTTAAAACGGCGGTTGCTAAAAGCGACTACTTCCTTTGGCGGGGACGTTAGACGTCATCGCGCATATAAAGCTCACAAATAATGCAACATGGGCCCAAATCTCTTAAACCGCAGATGCGGATTCATTCACGGAATAATTACTTGCAGGGAACACATTTTTAATAAAGTCTGAAAGAGTTGTCGGAGGCTTGGTGGTGGTGACGTTGATATCGAGCGACCTTAAGTGTAGTCTGTTTATAGCATCATGTTAGCTTTTTACGTCTGCCGATTGTATTTCGGCTTCAAAAGTAACAAATGTGGTGTTGATTTGTAAAGATGATCTTGATAAACAAAACGTGTAAACATCATAAACCTTTGTCAATCACAGAGCTTATTTTTTGCGATCTTCCAAAAGTCGATTGAAAAAATGCATAGGCCTTCGGTCGAGGGAACCAGCGCGGCGCTCACTTCCGGGTTAGCCTACAAAAACACGTCATCTCTGAGGTACTGGATTGTTGTACAGCCCTAATTTTAAGCTGCAGTACTGTGTGAACTGATGCACGCACACTTGTGTGGTGATATTTAGCACCCTAACATTAAGAATGAAGTGTGTGTCAAGTAATACATCTGTGAATTTAGACCGTCTTTGTAGTGCCGCTTCTGTTATATGAGAAATGTCTGTTTTTGTGATAGAGAAATGATGTTCGGTGTTGTGATGCAGTAGAGAAGAATGCTCATAATTGTTGATCGTTGATGTTTTATTGGATGGTGTTCACAAGCTCTTGTCTGTGGGGTGAAGGGTCTCTCTGGACCTGTTTTTTTGGAGGGGCTCTTGTCTTTGGGGAAATAACAGTGTTAGTTTCAGTAAATGTCAGGAGCGCTTCATCATGGCTATAGATGCGCTCGCATGACAGAAACTCACGGCATCCTGCTGTTTGTGGCTATTACAGACGTTGAAGGTGTGAGAAACTCCAGGTGGGACTGAATGCAAAATCGGCGACTGTGATGGATGACATCTTTCCAGGCTTGACCTTTAGAAGTTCAAAGAATGTCAAGTCTGAAGACCAGATTTCATCAGATGAGAAATTCCGAAACCTAACACGCGAAACTTCATTACATATATAAATCTGGTTTTCATTCCAAATTCTTCTTTTTGTTTTGGTCGGGGCGGAAAACACGGCTCGCCCAAAGATCAGCAGAAATCCTGAACGCGATAGAGCCGCAGTTTGAAATATGGCAGGCTATCTTCGTAAGTGACGAGTTTTATTACTACGGGTTGCCATAGCGATCGCCCGTTCCTCTGGATGGATCTCCAGCGTGGAGTGAGAGGGTAGAAAGATAGATAGAAGGTCATAAGATATGAATTTAATTGCTTTCGGTTGCCGTGGCAGAAAGTGACCCAAGCCAATTGAAAGTCAAGTGCAGTGGGATGCAGAAGGAAATTGGATGAGTATTTTTGACTTTGGGTTGCCGAAGTGTAAAAACGCCGTCTTGCGTATGGTTCTGTGCGGGGATTTTACGAGTTATGAAAGTTGTCACGGTTCCAGGTGAAAAGTTCAGTAGCGATGAGTGTATGATGAGAGCTCAGAGACATTATCTCACAAAAGCACGTTTAAAGAGATCCTGTAAAACACATCTTCACTGATTAACCACGTTCACTGTCTTCTGCCGTGGACATTTTTAATCCGTAGAGTTTCTCGAGTTTATCTCGTGTAGGGTCTCTGGAGCGTCTCAGGCTAAAGGCTGGAAACACTCTGCACAGGTGACCACTTTAACTCTTGCTGTTTCATTTCACTTATTTCAAAATGGATAAAATTGGAATGCAATTTGATTGTAAACGTATGATGTTACAATCATTTCTGTGTAATAATGGTGTAGTGGCATACTTCAGGGCTTGAACACATGATGGGAGTTTATATACATTATTTTACACATTCTCAGAATCTATGGATTTCTTGAATATTTGCATTCCTTAAATCGTTACATTGTTATTTACGTCGTTAGACATCATTGGTCAGATTCATTACACCTAGTGTGTAGAGTTGAGGAAATGTGCGTCTCCAAATTTATTTTGTAAATTCAGATTTCTCTAAACCCTGTTGGTTTGCTCCAATTGACATTTGTTTCCACTGAACAATGAAGAATCCGTCTGACGCATGGGCTGGGACGCTGGGATCTCATTTTCCTGCGGATGGAGGAAATGAAGGATATTGCAGCTGATCGGAGCGTCGGCCGGTTCCCTGACTGACACGTAATTGCATCACATGTTGAGATAAGCTTGTGCTGCGACAGGACACGCTGTTGATACCATCTCATATTCTACAGCTAATTGAAGTTAATGAGAGGATGTGAACACACGGGAAAGATCTTCGTCGGAGGGGCGGAGGAGATTTAGTTGGTTTAAAACACCTCCGCAACCTCCGCAATTAGACGCTGCTTGAATTAAATCTGACAGCTCATTAACATCAGTCAGCGCTTGTTTGTTTGGATTGTGATCTATCTTCATATTCACACCTTCTGTTTTTTTAGTTTGGTTTCATCTTTACGGTTTAATGAATCATGTTGCACATTTCACATCAACGTTTCATCTGGTTTTCAAGTCGCAGTTGAGGAAGGTTCTTCTTGTCGTCTCACCGAAGGTTTATGGGACGTGAGATACAGTTGAGTTGTAAATCAGGGCGGCTGTTGTTGCATCTTTTGTGCTTGTGAATTACCGGGTAACACACGGCCGTCGATGTCTGCTCGCTGTCGACCTTGCCGTGTTGATGGGCGCGTGCGAATGACAGATATCCACCTACCTCACCGCGTGACGTTTTCTTTCCCAAAAGCCATATTGATTCATTAACCAATAAATACAGGCCGAAGCCCGTCTGCTGACCTCTTATCGCCCGATCAGACTCATGCCAGCCGAAGCAATGTGCTCGACGGGCGCCGTGCGCTCCTCTCTCGTGTGCCGGAGAGATAAATGCTTCTGGCCTTGTGTCTTGTAGATAACCCAACAGCTTGGCTTGTGCTCCAGAAACGCTCCGTGGCAGAATGGATCACGTATTGATTTTAACAATCCTGAGATTAAGTTATTATTTTCTCAAATGTCATTATATCTGGATGATGGAGGTATCGGCTGGGACGTGCACGGGACTCTCAACACACATCACCTCTTTAAAGGTTCTGTTTTAATCACAGCAGATCAAGAAGTGAATACCTTTGGTACTGGAATAGTTCAGCTGAAAATGAAATCTGTCTGAGAATATATAATATGTAGGGTTAGATGATGACATGTTGGTAATTATTGATGTCATGATGTGTACAAAGTGTGATTCTTTTTTTTTTGGCGCGTTACAGTGTGTTGTCACAATGTGACCGATTTTATTTCACAGTAATGGCACGGTGTATGTATCATGAGATAGGTATTTCTTCTGTGAAAGTACCTCAACATAATCATTTTATTTAATTTTTGCTTTTCTGTATGGTCTTTTACTGCAGTGCATTGTTTAAAGGTTTAGGGTCACTTGACTAAAATGTTTCTCATGGTCCTAAAAATCTTGAAAAAATCTTAAAGGGATACTTCACCCAAAAATGAAAATTATGTCATCATTTCCTCACCTTCGAGTTGTTCCAATTGTGTATAAAATTATTTGTTCTGATGAACACAGAGGAAGATATTTGGAATAATGCTCGTAACCAAACAGATCTCAACACCCATTGACTCCCATAGTAGGACAAATACAATGGTCAGAAGTGCCCCAGAACTGTTTGCTGTCCTACATTCTTCAAAATATCTTCTTTTGTGAGTAAATAATGACAGAATTTTCATTTTTGGCTGAAGTATCTCTTTAAGGCTTTTGTTGACAAAGTACAACTGTGCCAACATATTCATTTCTTTCATCAGAAAGCTAAACTGTAGGAAAAAGTAATTCTACAGAATTTTTCTGTTATTTTTTATACAGTTTCTCCACATATAATGTAAACAAAACAGATTTTTCATGTATTTTTTAAAATACGGACATAAATGCGTAAAATTACAGAAAAGACCACAAAAGAAAAATGGGTAAAACGTGTAATCTTACAGGAAAAACAGTTATTTTACTGTTTAAATCTGTTTTGTTTTACAGTGCACAATTTTGTATAAAAAATTGAAAAAAAACACTTACATTATAGAATACAAAAAAATAATTAATTTAACGTTACTTATTCAACATATTTCTGTTATTCTTTCTTGTAAAATGTGAAGAAAAAAGAATAAGTCAGTGAGCCTTAACTTTTGAACTGTTGTATAAAAGGTATATAACATTATAGAATGACATTTTAGCTCAAAAAATAACGTTATATAATGCTTATATCATCCCAGGTGGAGTTGGGTCATGTGACAGGATGCTCTGTTAGTTCTCAAGATGACATCACTGTGCTTCTTAAACATGATGCTGACAGCTCTGACTTTCTCTCAGAATAAGGTCCGTGTGTGTTTTTACTTCGTCTTACTCTAAAAACATCAGGTTAAAAGACGTGAAGCGTTGAATTGAATCAAAGAGTCGGACCGTGTTCCTGACTGGCTCCTGTGCTTCATCAGATCTGTTTAGGGACATCATTTGTCGGAGCAATATTTCAACGTTTGCTCATTGATTTACTGTTGCTACATCCAGAATGACATTCAGTGATTTAACACGCATTGATTTTCAGCCTATCAGCTCTTATCAGTGACGGATTGTACGTTGCAGGTCAGAGAACTTTAATGAAAGCGTGTTACATGTTTTCATGGTACATGGGGTCTTTGTTAACATTAAACATGATTCATCAATCAAAGAACATAAGAAACCAAGGGATTAACCTCTCTTCATGTGTCATTCTGTTCTTTGTTTCTTTTTCACAGCTTTGAATCATTTTAGTCTGATCTTATTTCTCATTTCTTATTTTGTTTCCATTTCTTGTATATTCTTTATGTGTACATACAGTTAAATCGGAAGTATGCTTATCAGTGACCTCTAAGCTGACATGAACTGTTGTAAACGCCACAAAACCACACATTTTCTTTCACTGGGTCTTTAAGATCCATTACAAAGTACAGATCAAATCTGATGGTCTGTGCGCTTTATCAATGACACCTCTAGTATGCATACGTTCTCTGACAGACTGCACAGACTGATCTGGATTTGGAAAGCTCCCGTGAGCCGCCGGAGGGCCGTTCGCTCCATGACGGATGGCAGATTCATTCTCAGCGCCAGCCCCTTTCCTTTCTCAGTGTGCATTACGCAAATTAGCCCGGCGCACATTTTCTCGCCCCCTTGTCTGCGTTCCAACCCACCGCTGTTGTTTCAGAGACTTGCCACGTCGTGGTTAATCCAGCTAATAGCTCTTCTTTGAATAGCGTTTACGCTTCGAGAGACGTACCACCCCGCGAGAATCAAAAATCACTGAGTGTGCGTTCGGAGGACTTTGAGAATACATCCTCCGTCACGCGGCGAGCGGCTCATGATAAATGACTGTTTAACACCCTCTCCTGCTGTTCACACCCTCCCTCAACCTCCATTTCACTGGCCCTTTTGGATTCTAATAAGAGAGCATCCATCTACAGCTGTCCGGGGTATGTTGGGCTGCGAGCGGGCGAGACACGTGGGCGTCCGAAACACGCCTGCTGTTTTTTTAGTCTGGCCGGTGTGCACCCCTGTTAGGGGCCCTATGATGTTATACGTCACATCTTTGTGTGTTTTGCTTATGTCGGATGTGTAAAGTGATCGATCACTCCAAACTAATGAACCAAATGTATTTATCTTTGACGTATGAAAACGCACACATGCGTAATGTACGCAAATTTGGTTCTCATTTATGCAGAACAAAAACATGTTTTAAATATAAAATGTCAGACGCTCAAAGCACTTATTTGTCATTCTGTGCTGTTTTAAAAAAATGGTTCGTCCTTCATTTGATCTTTTAGCGGACACGTTAATCAAAAAAACAACTTGGAAATAACAGAACATTCAGTTTGAGGATACTGAGTTGTCTAAATATATTTGTTTGAATTCATGTCAGTTTGTCCTCATTGTTTTTCTCAAAACATTATTCCAGAGCACATTTAGAAAGAACATCACCCTTCATATCCCCCCACATGAAAAAATACTGTAGTATAATATAGTATTTACTGTAGTAAACTGTATATTCGATAGGGTTCCTAAATGTATATTTGATACTGTGGTGTTTTTTACATTTACTGTAGTAAATACTACTATAGAACACTAGTGTATACATTATCAAAGTATACTAATTAACGTAATTAAATACTATACTAAAACCCATTGCAATGTTTTTATCTTCATATTCCCGCTCTTAAATGCTCATTTGCTCTTATGGTTCAGCATTTCTCTACATTTATAAGCCTTTGTTACCTATAAACCTGTTTCGAAAATCCGCTATTAGAGTTTGACCTTTGACCTTTCCACGAATACAGCCATGTATCGTTCCTCTGACCTCATGACCTTATTTATTGATGTATTATGGAGTACAGAGAGGCTTTTATTGTAGTTTTCTGCAGAAAAGTTATCCTTGTTATATAAACCAGTGCGGTCAATGTCCATCAGAAATAATGACCTGTGAGATCACATGCAGTGATGCTGATACTCTGAATTACAGTTATTACCATCATAAACTGTGACACATGTTGTGCTTTCAGAGATTGTCTGCGGTCAAACATCGGTTTGAGATGGTGTAATATTAAAATCATCAGACCTCTCTGGACCCCGTCTGATCTTCAGTGACCAACTCAACACCATAAAAACCCATAAATTAATATTGTTGTCCGGTATCGAGTGTCATGTGTTCAGTAACAGAGTGTCAAAGAAAGGGTCTGGGACATATTTTACGCATCAAAAAATATGTACTTAGATTTTGAATAAAGAAACGATGTTTTAGAACTATTAGGATTATTTATTACCATAAAGTGTGAAAATGTACCTTTTAATACTCTAATGCAAAAGTAAACGTGTATATAAATAAAACATATACATATAACTAATTTGTCATTTGTAATTATAATAACGTGGTGAAAAAATATGAAATATTGTTCAATAAGTAATTTGTATGAATTGTAATTTAATTTAAGTATTGAAGTATTAAGTATTTTGAAGTTTATTAATAGTAATAAGAATTAGATTCATATGTTTTGCTGGGGAACCAGGTATTTATTTTGCATCAGAGTATTGAGAATTTGACACTGATACTTTTATAAATATAATTGAAGAATGCATTAATTGATACAAATATGTATCCAAAAATTAACACTATGTGTCAATTTAGGCTGAAATGTGATATGAACGTTTATTTAGTTCTGATTCAAAAGACTTCAGAATGAATTCATGTAATGTAATATTAAAAAATAAACTATAATATCATTAGGTCATAGTTACAGATGGGCTGTATGTGATCTGATTTGCATTATCAGTGAGTTGTTTGAGACTCTGTTGTGCTTTTGTTAAGTGATTTTTGTGGACTGAACTCTTCATGAGTATTTCACTCTTGATATTCACTGTAGTTACTGTAAGAGCTCTCGACCTTCACACACGTTCTGGCCGTTCCGAGAGCTGAAACATTGTGTAGAGCTTCCGAACACTAACCTCTTGAAATAAAGACTCATTATTCTGTGAGTACTACAGAGATACAAGTGTTGGTAGTGTCTATATGACGTGATGTTTATGGTGAGCTCTAAATATTTTGTTCATTATCAGGGTTCAGCTGTTAAGAGTCTCATGAAATCTGTTTAACGAGGTTGACCATTTATTGGTATAGATTTGACCAACAAATGTGTGTTTTCACCAGGATGAAGTGACGTGCTCATCTGCATGTGTTTGATTGATGTATTTCATCGTGCCGGTGTTGAATGATCAATGTGAGACGCTCCACACAGACTCTCTTAACTTTTCTCTGGAGTCACTGGCTCAGTAAATCATCTTCACGGAAGATCCTCTGACATTTAAAGGCTGTTTCTTTTGTCCAGTGTTGCGGCTGGAATTAACTGACCACAAACAATCCATTGAGCGGCAATAAACTCCTGGAAAGGTTGTAGTGTGAGATTGATGTAAATCCAATAGTGATGTATGGCTTTGTGACACGACTTCACATGTTAAATGAGCTCAACTTTGCAATTAAGAGCAAATTACCTACAGGCCATAAGACACGCTGAGACTGGATGTGGAGGTCTCTCTCTCCTTCACACACACACGCACGCACGCATGCACACACACAATTTCCCTCACAAGCACACACACTAACAATCTCTCTCACGTGCACAAACACACACGCACACACACACACACACACACTATCTCTCTCACGTGCACACACACACACTATCTCTCTCACGTGCACACACACACACTATCTCTCTCACATGCACACACACACACACACACAAACACACACACACACTATCTCTCTCACGTGCACACACACACACACAATCTTCTTCACGATGCAACACACACACACACTCCACAAAACACACACACTACTAGCTCTCTGCTGTCACACACAACAACACGCACACGCAACACACACACAACATCATCACACACACAACTATCTATCTCATTCCTGACGTGCACGCAACACGAGCACACCCAAGTCAAGCATATACACCCACACACACACACACCACACAACTGCAACACACACACAAACACGACCCACACACACGCAACACGCAACACACACCACCACATCACACACATCACACGCACACACACACACGCCACACACACACAACACGCGCAGCGCGCACAACACACACGCACACACGGCACACACAGCACACACACACACACACGACCATCTCAATCACAGTGCACACACCACACCGCCGCACACACACCACACACACACTAATCTATCTCCTACACGCACGACACACACACACGCACATCACACACACAACACACCACACCACAACACACACACACCACACCACCACACACAACACGCACAACACGACACGGCATCACACGCAACACACACACCACGCACACACACACACGCACACACACACACACGCCGCGCAACACAACGCACACACGCACATCACACGCAAACACACACACCCACACACGCACACACGCACACACGCACAACACACACACACACACACACACTTCTCATCTACAATCGTCCGAACACCGCACCTCACACGCACACACCGCAACAACAGATCACACACACACACACACACACACACACACACACACACACACACACACACACACACACACACACACACACACACTATCTCTCATCACAGACACACACACACGCACACACACACACGCACGCACACACACACACACACACAATCTCTCTCACGTGCACATCACACGCACACACACACACACACACACGCACGATCGCTCTCTCCCGGTCTCATTCATCTGAAGGTGAGATATCACTCAGAATTGAGGTGCTTTCGAGTGAAATGTCGCTGTGAGGAAGACTCCGTGCTCTTCATTAATGTTGCATGTGCCATTTTGTCATACGTGTGTCTCTCTACCGTCTGACCTTGAGGGTCGTACCTGAGTGTCTGAGGGCAAACATGAGTGAAATCCAGCTTAAACCTCAAGACTTTTCAAGAGACATTTCTCAAACAAGCTGGATTTCCCACCAATGAAAAGCATAATGGAATGCTTCTGTTGTGTGAAATACTCCATACTGAGGTTTGAAACAGCAAAATACATTGCAGTCAAAATCAGGTGACTATAGTAGCAACAGTAGAGAAAATGATGCTGACCTGACAAAGGCACAATGATAACATCCCACAAGCCAAGACTAACAGAGATGAACCCGCTTCAATATGCTGTATGTCTTTTTGTAACAGAATACACCCTATAGCCTCACCCTAGCAACCGCCCAGAACACCTTAGAAACCACCCAGACAGACTCCTAACTGTTTCATAAAACAGATGATCTAATGTCAGGAATAACAGACGCTTTAGTGAACATCGTGTCTGCTGTGGGTGATTTGGTTTCTATCTGTGCATTGAGTTGAGCTAAAGGTCAAATACAGACTCAAGAGTCCTGCCTGAGGGGTCTGCACCAGATTATGTCTCTGCACCATCACAACCATTCAGACCCCGTAAATTTAATCCTCTGGTGACCTGTGATCGGCCGTCTCTCCTCTCAGATGTTCTGAAGGTGCAAGGCTTCCATCAGGTCTTCTGTTGTGTGTCCAGAAGTTATTGATTTCATAAAGCAGCTCGTGAGGGTTCTAATGGAATTTGGCTCCTGGAGAGTTAAGACTTTTAACAGTTTTCAGCTTTTCTAAATCCTATTTCACACAGACGTAATTGAAATTTTGTTTGTTGTCACAACACTGTCAGATTCATTTATTGTGCTTTTAGCGTTTGTGTGAAGCCATAATGTGTACGAAGCATATAAAGCCAAAGCATGATCTCACGTAAATGAATGAGGATGACGGTTTATGGTGTACGTGTGCGTACGTGTGTGTGTGCGTGTGCGTGTGCGTACGTGTGTGTGTGTGTGTGCGTGTGCGTATGTGTGTGTGTGCACAGTTACTCTATGTTTAAGTGTATAATAAGTGTTTCTCAGAAGTGTCTCTCTTATGATCAGTGTGAATCTCAGAGATTAATTAGAGTTTAATTTCTCTCATGAAGAGCTTCATGACGGCCGTGGACTCGCATGGGAATCTTCATTCCTAGAATGATCCTGTTAATTGGCTGAGAATCTAACGCTTCCACATCACAGAACGCACTGGAGCCCATCTGACAAGTGTGTGTGCGTCTGCGGGATGAGACAAAACTCTGAGACCCCTTTGAAAATCTCATTTAAACCTGGAAACAAATGAATACTGACACAATAATCATTTATAATCAAAGATCTTTTTAAAAGACTAAAGAGAAAGTTGCGATGTAATAAATGTCATTTATAGTAGACGTAGGTCCAGAATAAATGACATTTGTGCTCTTTTTTTAACGCATGAATGGTCTCTAATGCTGCTGAGAACAATACGGAAACATATAGAGACAAACAATGATATATTCTGAAATTTAAATACTAAAAATAGTGTAATTATGACAACTAGTCATACATGTAAAACATTAATGATAAATGTGTGTATCTGTTGATGGAGATGCTGCTTTTATTTATTTATTTAAAGGGCCAGTTCACCCAAAAATGAAAAATCTCTCATCATTTACTCACTCTCAGATTGTTAAATAATACCTGAATAAATCTCTTCGTTCTGATGAACACAAAGGAAGATATTTGGAAGAACGTCAGGAACCAAACAGATCTCATCCCCCTTTGACTCCCATAGTATTTATTTTCCCTACTATGGCAGTGAATGGGGGAAATTTATACAGGTTTGGAACAATCTGTGGGTGAGTAAATGAAGACAGAATTTTCATCATCGTCATCATCATGAAGAAAAACTCTAGCTTGTTTCATTACCCAAACACCTGAGAGTTTACATCATCACTCACATGTGTGTGTGTTATATTCATGTAGTGATAAGATGATAATCTGTCACACACTCCTGCAGGTGTGCGTGTGTGCGCGTGTAATGTTGCATCATGAGGATTTGGTTCAGCAAAACATGGCCATACTGACATCATTTACTCAAATCATGAATTTCTCTCTTCTGGGGTTGAAACAACGTGTGGGTTTAAATAGACAGATTGACGGTCAGAACATCAAACACATCGGGTTGCTCAGTCAAACAGAGTCACAGTGTTTACACTATTTAAAGTCAAACTATCGATAGTTTAACAGCATTAACTCAATACATTAAACTGAGAAATAACACAAATTTTGCATGTTTTAGAGCTAAAAACCTGGGATATTGTTTTTATTAAATTGAATTAAAATAATCATATATTTCTTGTTTGACATTGTATTTATAAACAGAAGTGTATAATGTACAGTACGAGTATTTTCCTCACTGGTTTCTCATTGTGTTTTGAACAGCTGGAGTACAACACAACCCCCCCCCCTCACACACACACACACACACACACTGTGATAATGGATGGAGTGTATGATGATGTGAGGGGGGGCTTTAACACCCGCTGTGTCTGATAATAATTGATTGATGACGGGTCGGTGGCTGTCGACAGGTTAGTCGCGTGGCTCTTTAACTCTGCTAGTGAAGCCCTTACATGTGTGAAATAGCCAATTACTTTCCACCGCTGCTCCAGCGATGAGCCAATCAACACACTCCATTTCTTTCTTTGGTGTTTTTTCGGTTTTTATTATTTTTGCATAGGACAAGACAGTAGTAGCATATAAAGCGTGAAGTATTTGAGCATGTCTGTTGATAAACGTTGATATGTACTAATAATCTTCAGAAAAATCTGAAGAATATATTTATATAAATGCTTTTTAATATATTTTATTTAGGGCTGTCAAACGATTAATCGTGATTAATCGCATTCAGAATGAAAGTTTGTGTTTACATAATATACTGTATGTCTGTGTACTGTGCATGTTTATTTTGTGTTTATAAACACATACACATGTATATACTGTATGTTTAGGAAATATTTAGATGTATTTATTTATATCTACCAATAATTAAAAGTATATATAAGTGTTTATTCATTTTTATATTTATATATATTATATATATATATATATTTTATGTATGCATGTACTTGTATGTGTTTATGAATACAAAATTAATAAGTACAGTACACAGACATATATTATGTAAACACAAATTTATATTCTAGATGCGATTAATCGCGATTAATCGTTTGACAGCCTTTTTTTATTTCTCTTTTTTTGTTTTAACAGTTTACAATCATGACCTTTCTGTTAGTTTTTGTTTATATAAACACACCAGATTCTATATGAATTATGTGATTTTTCAGAGGCTGTGTAAAAAAACGTCTGCTTTAGAAGCACAATAAGATTGTTGTATGTGAGCAGGTTCTGCTTCATTATATTTCATTTCTGTATGCTTGTAGAGTCCAGCCGCACATTTAGATCGTGCCCTGGACCTCATTTACACCCATGAATTTATCTTCTGGACTGTTAACGCATGCAGCCGTGGCCGTACATTTGTCCAGAAACGCATTAAATAGCATTTTCACATAGCCGATGGAAAGTCAAACACGGCTGACCTAATCGCTGTGAGCCACAGGCTGAAAAATCTGAATGCTGAAAATTATAGTCACTGCAAAAATAGATTTAAAGAGACAGTCCACCCAAAAATGAATGTTCTTTCATCACTTACTCGTCCTCATGTCATTCCAAACCTGCATGACTTTCTTTCTTTTGCAGAACACAAAAGAACATATTTCAGCAAACAACGTTGATAACCAAACAACATTTGACCCCATTGATTGACAGGTGCAATGCACCCTGGGATTGAAGGAGTAGACTGTCCCGTTCAGAAGACGTTGAGTGAGAAATGACTCTGGCAACCGCTGTGTGACCCCACAAACACAATCAAGCTCATGGAGACGGTTTGGTTATGGATGCTCTCGGCCGACGGAGCGTGCAGGTCTGCTGGCGTGTGAAGATGCGGTTTGAGGTGGTCTGGAGCTGCAGGGATGCTAAGACGTGAGCCGCCTGTCGTCCGCAACATCGCGTGGCTCTAAAAGAGACGTTTAAGCGTGTCTTTTGTGTGTTGAGGACCATTGTGAAGCACTAGCAGATGCAGATGTGTTTCCAGATAAAGGCTTGTGATAAATGACGTGACAACACTTTTCAACATCTTTACATAAATGAAGTCACTTCATGATGAGGATCAGTCAGACGCTACAGGACAAGATATTTACGGAAGATTTATATTTACTGTTAAAGGTTTGTTTGAATCACTCGACATATACTCTTAAAGTGATAGTTCGCCCCAAAATGAAAATGCTGTCATCATGTTTGACTTTCTTTCTTCCGCAGAACACAAAAGAAGATATTTTGAAGAATGTTGGTAACCGGCACCCATTGACTTGCATTGGTTTTGTGTCCATACAATAGAAGTGAATGGGTACCGGTGTTGTTCGGTTACCGATGTTCGAAAATGTAAGAAAAAAATGTATGAAAAATGTATGAAAAAATGTATGAAATAAAATGTTAGTTTTGTCATGAAAAAAACATGTTTGTTTGCAAAATTATATTTTTGTCTACTAAACTAATTTCAGACATTTAAGCATACACTTTCAGATCAAAAGTTTTTTTTAAATACCAGAAACATTTCACTCAAGTGTCCAAAAACGTTTGACCGGTAGTGTAAGTACAAGCTCAAATCTACTTATTATCTTTTATTTAAGTATTTTTACTTTTAAAAGTAGTACTAGATATTTAATGTACTTAAATTCTGTATTAAAGGTAAAAAACATGTATTATCGCAGAAATGAGCCCCGACAGCGTGATCAGTATCTTGTATCTTGCTGCTTGTACATTATCCCGCTTATTACACTGCTACTTGCCACATGAGGAAAAAACTGGACATGAAATGTGAATTAGAAATATTTTTTAGTTCATTTTTACCGAATGCAGACCTTTCGAAAGGAAAAGCCGTTTACTTTCATTTTTAAGGTAAGAAACGATGTTCAAATGTCACGAACAGGCAATTTTTAATCATTTGTAAATATATATATAAAGTATAGTATAAAGATATATTTATATTTAATTTGTCAAAAAACCTGCAAATATTGCGAAGGCCAATCAGAATCAAGCATTCCAACGAGCCGTGTAATAATGCTTTATGATGTAGTGTTGTCATTTTTTCCAAAGTAAAACTTGAGTAAAAGTTAAAATAATTAACAATTAAATGATTTCAGTTTTACAGATTTCAACAAACCTCAAACCTCATGTTGTGTGTATGATGTAACACGCAGCCTCTCATCATGGTTTACTGCCATAAAGAACGTAACATTTATTTAGAGTTGTCTGTATTTTGTGTTTTATTAATATATTTAGTATAATTGAGTATATTAGTATGTTTAGTGTTAATATTAGCATAATTCATGAAAGTCTGCATTTTAACTGTGTGTTAAAAAATAAATATCAGTTGATGTAAAGTAACCTGAGACTTTAGGTTTTAAACAGAGATGGCGATGAAGAGTCAAAAGTCCCAGATTGTGGTTGAAAAGATGATGTTATTTTATATATTTATATAATGCTATTTATATTCTCTATACGCCCCAGAATGTTGTGACAGACAAGTCTGTGTAGAGAAACGGATTCTCTACTTAAACTCACCCCCGTGAACTCACAACTCCAGGTGAATTATGGGTAGATAAGATAAGCAGGGTCCCGGCGCCCGTGTACCCTATACACCTCGTCTCTCTCTAATCTATGACAAAAACATTTCTCACAGAGATACAGGTGATATTGGGCAGTCAACTGGATGTAGTGTTCTGTACGGCGTGATTTCCCATCAGCCTCGTGTGCCGGCTGCAGAGGTGACCTCCGTTCCTCCGCTGCGCGCTATATCTGGACGTTGACACATTTTATGAGCGATTAGGTGCGTTTCATAAAGATCCTGCTGTTCGGAGCGCTCTCTCCTGTCACCTTTGACCTCCGCGAGTCTGGATTCTGCAATTAGCTGGCAAAATGACCAGCACTAAATCCAATCCGGGCCAAAGGGTTGACATGGTAACCAGAGTGAGGCGGGAGCCGGCGAGTGTTATAGCTGCAGAGTTTATGATGCGATTTGTGTAGAGGGAAGATTGTGTGTATGTGCGTGTCTCGTGCCTGAAATTGCAGCTCGCTGTAGGTCAGGCAAAAGTGACCCGTCTGTCTCCGGATACACCATTTATTGAAATTTATCTATTAAATTATTCATTTTTCTCAGGCATCAAAGCAAACTTGTCTTTATATGTGATAACGCCGCAATACAGTTTTACACCAGTTGCATTCATGAACTGTCTAATGAAGAGTTTGTGTGTTACAGGGATGTTATTTTGATTTACAGGTGTTGTAGGTTATGATATGATATATATTCCTGTAGCTCAGTGGTTAGTGCATGGCGCTAGCAAAGCCAAGGTCATGGGTTCGATCCCAGGGATTGTACATACTCAGATACAAATGTATAAAATACTGCTTTGGATAAAAGCATCTGCCAAATGCGTAAATGTAAATGTACTGTGCTATACTGTACTATAGACCACTTCGCAAGATGAAAAAAATGGTCCAGAAGCACTTCCAGCTTTATTTTTAAATCTTACATATACAGCATAATTTAATCTTGAAGATATTCGTTTAGCATTTCGATTCGGTTTAATGTTCTGTTGGTTGTATTTGATTCAAACTGTCAAACTGAAACGTTGGATCAGCATTGCTTACGTGGTCTATAAATGACAGTATACTGAACTACGTTCTTTAAATCGATATATCATATTTTACAGTATACTGTACAGTACTGTACTGTGCCATGTACCATATATTTCTGTACCATATTATACCATATACTATACTGTGCCAGTGTATACGGTACTATATAATATACATTATACCACATTATACCGTATATACTATACATTGCTATATTGCAGTCATGTATATTGAAATATAAACTATATATTTCTATACCACGTTGTACCATATACTGTGCATTGCTATGCTGTACTACATACTATACTTTATTAATATACAGTACCATACTGTACTATACTATACACTATACATTTAGTCATTTAGCAGATGCTTTTATCCAAAGTGACTTACAGAGAGTTCAGGGAGCAATAAGCGATAGGTCATACAGGAGTATACAATAGGTGCCAAGACAAAGTTACTAGTTTCAAGAAAAGCCAGAACACTACCTGTTGAGAGAAAGAGACTATAGTAGTTATGCACGTATTATTCTGTGCTTTACCTTGCTATAATGTACTGTACTGTATCTATGTATACTTAACTATACTGTACTGTACAATATTTTACTGTGCTGTATACTAGATTGTACTATACTATGGTATACTGTCAAATGCTGTACCTCTCAAATCTAATTTGATTCACAGTTAGACGTTCCATCTAGTTTGATGTTAATGATGTTCGGTCGCATGACACGAGCCGACGAGCTGTAGTCTTATGAACAACATGATGCATGTGAATACGGTTTGCTCGCATCTGTTTTATAATGCAGCTCTTGTCCTGAGTCACCGGGTGTTGAGGGACCCAAACAAACACAAGCACCCGTCTACCGCGTTTGATTGACAGATTTCATCATCAGTAAACTCTCCTCGGCAAAAATATGATAAGCTCTGTTTGTTTTCAAACGCACATTTTGCCGTGTAAACAACGGCCGCCTCTTTTCATATCAGCTCCCGGGCGCTCGCGTTCCATTCATAATGTGTCTGATGATGCCGTTTATGAGTTATGGAGACGCATGAATGCAGTCTAGTGAAAAGTCATTCCCAGTAAAGTTGGGGTGAGGAGAATCTGATGGGTAATATGTGTGTTCACTTATGAAAATGATGGACACTTTCTGAGCGCTGTGATTCAAACAGGGTTGGATTTAATATTGCAGCTTTATGAACAACATCTGGCCATGACGTCCATTACTGTGAAACGTCATTGTGAAGCTTGTTTTCATTTGTTTGTTTTTAGCTCATTTTGTATGTGTGTTGTAAAAGAACAATGGTTACAGTAACGTGTTGGATTACGGAAGGACAGCCGGCTGTTATTTGTTGCTCTGTGGCCGTCGAATCTCTCAGTGTGTGCCGGGCTGTGACCGCCGGCTCTCTCTGCTAGAGCTCTTGAACTTTGACCCCGTCTGAGATAAATGATAGTTTCTCATGCTCTCATAAGCATGGCTTGATGGGTGAATATAACGGGCCATTGGTGTAATGTGCTGTGCGCTTTGAGCTGGAAACTCTTCCCAGAAGCCCCTAATTCATCTCCTCTGGATTATCAGCGTGTCAGTGAAGAAGCTCGAGTGTGAGATCAAATGAAGAGGAATGTGTTGATGTTTGATGATGACTGTTGTGTGTGTGTGTGTGTGTGATACCTGCGGTTCTTTCAGTCTCATTCATCTCAATAAAAGTTTGAAATTTGAATTCTGAAACTATATTTAACACCAGTTTGACTTTCTCCATTTCTGAGTAAAATCATGGAATCTAATGGAAAAATATATGATGGTAAGAGAGGAATTGAAGCGTTCATGTGCAAAACAGATTTTTTTACTATGAATTCCAGTTAATATCAATCAAACTGCAGTTGGGTTGTTATGATTAAGTGATATATTTTTTATATATAAAACATAATAAAAAACTACATTTTTGAAATATCTGTTTTTGAAAATAAACCTTTCAAGTATTTTCACAGGGCGTCAATGCTTCATTTTTTCTAAATATTTAAATAAGATGGAGTATTCATGTCATTTATTTGAATAATTAATTGTCTACTTAATATAATTTTTATATTCGTATTATATTTTGTTGGGGTATGTTTCAGATATTGCTACTAGAGTTCTTTGTTTGTTTTCTGAAATCTTCTCTTACATCTTTTCCATCGAGTACACAAAAAGTGCCAAACTGCAGAATCTGAACATGAACAGAAAAACAGAAAAGGCCTGCTGGGTGAAAATCATTTGTTTTTTGTGTGTTTTCGTTGCAGATTGGTGCTGTGATGCACAAACCGGATCTGCAGACAGAAGCTCTTTTGAGTCTCAAGGATCCTTGAAAATGTCTTGGCACTCATCAACAAGAAAAGTACCGGTGAGATTTTTTGTCTTGTCTCTGTGTGTTGTAAATGGCCGCCCTAGGTACTACGTTTGACAAACAAATATAGGCGTCCAGATTTTATGGAATGGACGTCCACAGACGTACGGCTCTTTACGAGTCAATCCTGCCGGCTCAGCTACAAAACAGGCTTGTAAAATTATTTCACCCTCGAGGTCAAGAGAAACACAAAACCAATCTAAAGAGTCTTTGAGCCGATGCTCACCCGTGAGATTCCAGTGTCTGCAAATCAACCTGATCGTAGATTCCTGCTGTAGCAGAATATAGTCAAAGTTGGCACTCGAAATGTTTTTAATTACGTAATGCTCATTAAAGTTCTGTTGATAAACATTAAATACACGAATCAGTTTTCTCTAAAGAGATTCACTTCACCGTGGTTAATGTGAAATGATCAAACCATTGGCGCGGTCCCCTCTGATTCTGATCTGAGATTCAGTTTTGCGTTCTTGTTTCTGTATAAATAATTCATGTTTTCACAATTCTCTCTGCGGCCGATGGCAAATCTCATGTGGAATCGTTGCACAACAAATATTTTGAAACGGGAAACTTTGAGGAACTTGGAAAACTGTGGCGGCTCAGAGGAGTTTAATAATTCATGTGCCGATCTCATCGCGTGTCGTGTTTTGTGTTAAACAGGGACAAACAGTCAGGAGTTGTCTTGTTTTTTTAATGTTAGCTGGTGGATGTGTTGTGATGATATAAGCTGTTAGAATGTCAGATTCTCATCCAGGTTTCATGTCTGCAGATTCCCAATCGGACTGAACGATGATTTGATGATATGTGTGATTGACACTCGTCACCAGCCAATGGAAAATCTTCCATCGGAAGTATGAACAGATGTGATCCACATGCTTGAAAATGTACATTTCTGGAGTTTAAGGGAATGAAGAGAAACTCCGTCAGGGTTTGTGGGTGGCACGTTCTGAAGTCCACTAGAAAGAGGCCATCATTCAGACACATTTACAGTATTGTTTTCATAAATTTGGGTTTTAATAAAAATATGTAATTTCAATAATGTAGTAAATCCTATAATGCTTCAATCCTAATCTTACAATCTTCAAAATTAAAGTGCTAAACGATGCAAAAGAGAAACATTTTTTGTTTGTATGATTCTATAAAGCAGTGGTTCTCAAACTGGGGGCCGTGGCCCCCTGGGGGGCCCCAAGATGGATCCAGGGGGCCACAGATTTTGTGGCATTTTATGAAATATAGAAATTTATCATAGATTTTATGCAATCAAACATCAGAAAAATGACACCACCAACCAAAAGAATTGAGGTTTCAGCATTGTATAACTGAATGTTTTTGGTTTAATTCAAATTCTAAGTTTAAGATTATACGTCTTTATATGGGGGGCCGCAAAGCGATGCACTTAACACAAAGGGGGCCTTACAACGAAAAAGTTTGAGAACCACTGCTATAAAGAACCAATAACATCTACACAACCTTTATGAGCCACAAAAAGTTTCTTATAGTAGAAGTTTTTTTATTATTAAAGAAGTTAAGAAAGAAAGTTTTTTTAAGAACGTTTGACTGAATGGTTCTTTGGGAAACCAAAAAATGGTTCTTCTGTCATTAATGTGAAGAACCTTTTATAGCACATTTATTTTTAAAACTAGCCTATACACACTGTTTAAGACAGACAACAGCCTTCCTAAAGACGCTCTATGAGGAATTTAAAACGTTTTTCTTTTTTTGAAAATGATGGTCAGACGATGGACCTTTTTCACGTTTCTGGGTTCCTCAGCAGCGGAAGTCTTCAAAGTTGGGCGAACTTCTATAGCGGTGAATGTGAGACTACCACAAATATACTGTATATTTTTACATTTTTTTTTTGTTATTTGACGCAAAGGTAATATAATACAACGTATAGTAAGGTTGAACGTGTCATCACAGGCTTGTGAAAAAGAACCATTAGTTACCAACTTGAAACAGAATTTTCCACAAAGTTTTTACAAACTTCACCAAACATTGAGTTTGTTGTGGCGTATCTCATGGTTTGTCTGCCCGACTGCTCCGTGCTGTTGTGTGAGATGGTGATTTTATGAGCCAAACAGGCCATTACGGAGCTCAACCCCCTCGGGCTCAACATGGAGATGTAGTTCTGCTGTTTCCCGCTGTTGTTATCAGACAGTCGGTTCTCCACATGTTACTGTACACGGACAGCTGTTTAATTACACCTGATGAAATGAGAAGCATTCTTTCTCTCTCTCTGAGGGTTTGTGGGTCATTCGTGTTGCTTGCTGTGACTCAGTCAGAGGTTGATTTGTTGAGCGCTGTTAGCTGGTAGCCATTAGCGTCCCCAAGCTGGGAAAGCCTCCTCAATCTGTGCAGTCCAGTGCAGAACGATGTCATAAAAACCATCCATCCGTATTTGTGGAAGACTGTACTGTAGGTTTCGGATGCTTTTCTCTTCAAAATGTGAATTTTGTCAATGTTTTGGAGTACCCTTTTTACACAATTTACAGATATCACTGAGATTTAGTATATTCATACTAAAAAAATCAAAATCAAAGCCAAAAGTGACAACCGTATACCAATCGTCCCTATAGGATGTGGTTGTCAATCTGTTGCAGGAGTGTGTGTTAACAGAATCGTATAAAAAATGTGAGTACATCATACGTGTTACTCATGTCTATATTCAGACATCACACTGTAAAAAATGATTTGTTGTTTTTTGTTGTTTCGACTAAAAAAAATAAGTTACCTTGTTGCCTTAAAATTTTAAGTTAGTTCAACTTAGAAATATTAGTCAACACAACGAGTTTGCAACAAATTCATTAAGTGAACTAATATTTCTAAGTTGAACTAACTTGCAACAAGCTAACTTATTTTTTTAAAACAACAAAAAACAACAAATCATTTTTTACTGTGCCCATGTCAGCGAAAGACTTTTTGCGCATCGGGTTGTTTACCGTGTTTTCTACGAGCCTCTCCGCACGTGCTGACGCAGTAAAGTTGTGTGTGATGTCAGACAGAACCGGGACACGTTTGACACGCTTGTCTCTGATATCTGTTGTGTTGAGATGGGGGGGGGTTGTGTGCTGTGATGTTTGGGGGACACAGATGATGGTCTATATTTGCGTGTGAGCGTCTCATTAATGTTTGGGGGTTTATTCTGTGCGCTGACAGACGTACACACATGTAAAGCAGGTGGGATTTCAACGCATTCAGCAGCGCGTCACACACACACACACACACACACACACACACACACGCACGCACGCACGCACACACGCACGCACGCACACACACGCACAGATGCTTGTTTGACATGATCTAATTTTTTGACAGTATAGATTTATTGCAGTGTCAGTAATACAACTGTTTCACCCCACCGGCATAAAACATATTGATAGTGAATAGTTGTAAAATAATAAATCAGAGCAAATGTGGATTCATATATTAAGCTGAAGTGTGGGATATGAAGTAGCTCTCTCCAAATAGCTATTCATCCTAAATTTATGATAGTTTGTTGTGTATATATTTCCTTGAATGGGTGCAGATGAAGATCTTGAGAGTCCAGAGAAACACCAACAGCTAATTCCATATAATGACATGAGTTTTCAAGTGATGCTTTTGGAACTTTATGATTTACCCGCGATTCCGTGCGCTGGCTCAGAGAGAAGTCTGAAATACTATTTCGGCGGCGAGTAAACCCCACCCTGCCCTTTAAATTCAATATCACACACTTACTGTAGACCCTTTGATCTGAAATGGACACTTTAGCGGATGGCACTTCACAGAACTTCAAAATGCCGCTTGGAAAGATTCCCCTCGTGTTGGTACCCGAGTGTCTTGTTCATCTGACCTTGTGGGGACCAAAACCCGAGATCACCTACATTGTGGGGGGCATCCAGTGGTCCCACCAGAGAAATTCATTATTTGATCCTAAATTATGCATTTTTTGGAAATGTAAAAAATGCAAAGGGTTGTGTGAGCTGAGGGGAAGGAAAATGGCATTAGGTCGACGTTTAAATTGTCTATGGCAAGTCCTCGCAAAGACACCAAAGGAAATGTGTGTGTAGTTGTGTAGTCTGATGCCCCGTGCTTTGCCTCCGGGCGGCTGAGTAAAATTAAAGCCCAGTAAATCCGATTATTTCCTCCCAATGGGAATTGACTGATCGTCAGCTGATGAGAGCTCATTTACTCATAACAATGTGTGTGTGTGTCTGTGTGCGTGTGCGTGTGTGCGTGTGTGTGTGCGTGCGTGTGAACTCCAGGGCCAATTACTTAACAATTACCGCTGGTTAATTCTGTGAGACGGTGGGCTTTAATCTTCTCAGTGGGACGTGTGACATCTCTTCTGATTGCTGCTTGTTTTTGGAGACGTTTGTAAGAATTAAATCACACCTGCTGTGATCGACACGTGGATTTTCTTTGGCTCATAATTTGGACAGTTTTTCTCTTTTGTGTTATTCATGCCTGGCAGTTTGAATAATACGATTTTTCATCATTTGTTTAGGGATGCGCAATATTTTAGTGAGTGTATTTGACATGTTTCAAATTCCTTTTGAGTGCTTCGGTGTGAATCATTATAAAATCAGCCGTCATTCAGAATGAATCATTAGATAAATATCGCCTATATGTGTCGGTGGGTCTGTAATGATGAGTAATGATATGTGGTACACTTTCAGATCAAGTCTTTTATTATCATCATTCAGCTGTGTGTCTAAAGAAATTGCGTGTCTCTAACAGGTCCTGGAGGTCATTTGCATGGTATGACAGTATGGAAGTATTGCATGATTTGTACAGCACATAACACAGTATACAGACGTACACACATAACAGTGACACTGGGGAGCTGAGACAGAAACACAGTAACACAGTTATACACAATTATGTTTTTTATGTGTATTTTGTGTTTGTATCTGTGCATCCATATGGTTACAACTGTGTGTGTGTGTGTGTGTGCGTGTGTGTGTGTGTGTGTGTGTGTGTGCGTGTAGTCTCTATGGGTTGGTTAGTGTGAGTGACCTACTTTGCTTTTTGCATTTTATGGTGAAAAGCTTCTGATCAATTCCACTGTGAGCACCATTTCCCCAACCAGTAATACCAGTTTAAGACTTAAAACCACTCTACCACAGCGCACACATGCACACACTGCACAAACACACACCGCACAAACTAACACAATCACATACAATACACAAACACTACAAACAAACACACAGATACACACACAAACAAACAAACACAGAACACACATGCAAGCACATACACATAAACAAAACACACACACACAAACAGACATGCACGCACACACGGGCACGCGCGCACACACACACACACACACACACACGCACGCACACACACACACACGCACGTACGCACACACGCACGCACGCACGCACGCACACACACACACACACACACACACAAACAGACATGCACGCACACGCACAGAGAACACACATGCAAGCACAAACACACAAACAAAGCACTCACACAAACAGAGCCATGAACGCACACACACACACACACACACACACACACGCACACACACACACACACACACACACACACAATTATATACATACAGTATACAAAAAACACACACAACCACACAGACACAAACATATAAACTCACATGCATACGCACGCATACAAACACACAAACAAACACATACACAGATCACAAACATATTAATGCGCGAACACACACAAACAAACACAAAAGCACATCTGCTGAGCACACACACAAACATAAACACACTAGCACACACAAACCTATAGAGCACACACACACAAACAGTATGAACAGACAAGAGGCATTGATGTACACACACACACACATTTGTGTAGCAGCTCCCTGCAGCATCTGTTCTGTTTTATTGTATCATCACAGCTGTAATGATTGTGTACGTGTGCGTGTGTGTGTGTGTGTATGTGTGTGTGCGTGCAGTTCATAATGTTCCTCACAGCCCAGAATCTTTCCGGTAAATCAATGCTGTTCACACAAAAGAGCTTCATTGTCTCAATACTGACAGATTGTTAATGATGCTCTCTCCCTTGACCCCTCCCACTGACGTAACCACACCCACTCATGCATACGCATAAAGCTCCTCATCATTATTCATAGGCTGATCGAGAGAAGGGGGCGTGTCTGTGAGTCAGAGAGAGAGAGAGGCTGGTACCTCACACACAGAGTCCAGCGTGCTGCTGTCTGATGCCGTCGGCTCGTGCGTGCGGATGACACACGGATGAGAGCCGGAGTGTGTGCGCGTGTGTTTCTGGAGGGAGACCCCCGACCCGCCGCGGGGAGAGCGAGAGGTCTGCCGTATCCGTGACGACGAGGATGGGCTGCAATCTGTGTAGTTTACAGAAGAGAGAGGAGCATTACAAACTACTGTATGAGATCTCACAGGTGAGACACGGGAGACGTTCACACTTCTTCTTCTTGCTGTTTAGAGGTTTACAGCCGTGGCAGTGGAACTGGTTTTTGGATGCGGTATCGTCATGGTGATATACTGAGGAAACATACTGTTACTTTGTTTTTGATGTGTTAATACCTTGATTTTTTGGACATGGTACTATGGTTTAATATCTTATGATCTTATGACATATGATGATGTGTATCATTGCATTACCGTAGTATTCTGTGAAGTACCGTGGTATTCCACTTCGGCACTTTTCTGCACATGAAAATACATTTTATTGTAACGGTTACATGCGGTAACCAAAAACATCTAAGAAATGTTCTTGCAGACTTGTGAGATCCCCGTGAGATGATCTGGACCGGTGAAGATGGTTTTATTATAGTAAAAAGGTAAACATGGTATTTTGAGAGAGATTTGGCTTACATTGGTTTTTCTACAAATATCACTATAGTAAAACCATGGTACACTTTCATATAGTGTGTGAGAGATGATCTCATTGAGCTCATGACGTGCTTTTGGACGCTCGTAACCAATTTCATGTTTGACGATGAACTGTAAATGCAAACAGTGTCGATGTGACTCACATGACTGTAATAAATGCAGAAAGATCTTCCTTCTGTTGATTTATTCTCGCTTGAGTGTTTCATTAACTCTTATAATGCTGCTGTCCTGTTTTATCACTTAAATGGGTTTAATAGCGCCTCATAACACACACACACACACACACACATGCACACACGCACACACACTGTGAGCGTTTTCACGGCGCTCTGATCACGGTCTCATTAGAGCTCGTATAAAATGATTTTAGCTGTTAATAAAATGTGAAATGTGCTGCTGTGTGTAATCTGATGTGAGGATCGAGTTCTCTGATGTTCTTTAATGAGGCTCTGAACGACTGGCTATAATCAGACCCTCTGTCTGATCTCTGCATGAACTTGTGCAGGTCCAGAGGTGAAGAAATACAAGTGTTTGCTTGTGTCCAGAGGAAAATGTTATTGCTCAGATGATGCGCTTTCGGAGCTCTCGGGTCTTTCATTTAACTATCAACTTCGGAGTTCGGAGGTGTGAATGAATGTAGATTGTCGAGGTCAAATCATCTTTCGATGAGAAATGTTTGAGTTCACATTGAGATCTTCAATAATATTGACTTTTGATTGCAGACGAGACAAATCTGAGCTCTGTTCGACACATTGTGGACGTCTCTTCTCAAACTCTCATGACAGACACACTTGTGAGATTTCTGACTCTTTTTCTCAGGAGAAATATCTGAGACGTAGATGAGACTTAAGCAAAAGTTTCCATTGCTGTCCGTTTAATGTCATCGATGTCGAGGAGAAATAATTGCTTCAGTCTTTATTCATTTAATATAAACATTTGCTCACGCAAATCTAAGCCAAGTGGACAAAGGTTTGAAAGAAAAGTGGAAGGATATCAGATAATGAAGTGAATCAGTGAAGGAAAGAGTTTGTGTGTGTGTGTGTGTGTGTGTGTGTGTGTGTGTGTGTGCGTGTGTGTGTGCGTGTGTGCTTGTGTGTGTGTGTTTGGAGCTAATTAGTGTCAGAAGAAACACATGAGTCACATTTTCATCGTCTCGTGTTTGTTTGTGCTGTGGTGGACTTTTTAATTGCCTGTTCATGGTCTGTAGGTCCTCCTGAGGTTAAACTGATCATTTGAAGAGATCTTTTTTAAATAACATTATGGTGTGAGCGTATTGACGAGCGCCCCCTCTCTGGCCTAGACATCTATCGTCTTTTTAATGCATTGCATAAAACTGATGCTTTTATGTGATAAAACGGATGCTTGGGAACACTTGGGGTCTCCGTGAACATTTCCTGGGATTGTGATGTCAGTTTAAGGTCCAACATTTCTTCTCAAATTCTCCCAAAAAGTTCCAAGCCACGCTTTTCATTTACTGTCATTTTTTTGCTTTTGATTCTTACGTGACTCCCGTGTCTATTTTCAGGGGATTTAAGGAGAACCATTTAATATCAAGTAGATTCGTCATCGAACGATACTTTAACTAAAAACTCCATTAAGTGTAATGAGTTATGGGAGAAACCTCTGAGCAATGACATTTTCATTTGGGTTTGCTGGAGCGATGTTTTATTGTGAGATGATGTACAGTGACATTAGTGAGTCTAGAGTGGGTTTATGAAGTGTGTGTGTGGTCATCTGCAGCTGGACAGGTGTGCACGTGTGTGTTTGACAAATGAGTTTCATCACTGCCGGGACGTTTCGTGTGTGTGTGTGTGTGTGTGATGGCCCGAGGCCCCGGGGCCGCGCTGACCTCCTCCGTACTGGACTGTACTCTACAAATGTTCCAATCCATCTGGCTGTCCGGCTCTGTGTGTCTGACTGATGGCCCTCGCAGCTGAGAGCAGGAACAAAAAATGCTCTTTTGATGGATCTCATGTCCACAGTCTGCAGATTACCTGATCAACTGAGAGGGGCTTTTGTTTTCTTATTCACAATCCTGTGTGCAGTTAGGAACGTGGAAATCTGGACTCTGATTGTTTTTTGCTCTGGAATCTTGAGCTCGTTTATGAGTCAGGTGCATACAGAACTAGGGGTTTCACAAAG